>NW_010240855.1:0-2644 GCF_000690775.1 Eurypyga helias | reverse complement strand
GGGGAAGGGGATTCAGGACTGGGATTTCGTTCTCTTCTATTCTGACTGGTGATAAATTAATTAACTGTGCCAATCGCCCGCCCCACAAGGTCTTCATCCCATTGCACCCCCCCGCCCCGTTCTGCTGATGGGGGGGAGCGACAGAGCGGCTTGGGGGGACCCCGCCTCCTGCCAGCACCCACCCACCCCCGTGTCCTGAGGGGAAGGGGGAGAACACCCCAGTTCCTCTGGAATGCCCCATTCCGGAGCGCTCTGCAGCCGCAGTCGCTGCTCTGAGCGAAGTCCCCGCGGCCACCGAGATCACGTCGGAGAGCCCCGGGCCGTCCCGACGGAAGCTGTACCTGCTCCTGGAGCTCCGCTAACCGCTGAGCTCGCTCCTCCTCGGAGTCGTCCGAGGAGCTGTCGCTGTCGGAGGAGCTGTCGCTGCTGCTGTCGCTCGAGGAAGGGGGAACCACCTTGGTGGGGGGCGGCACCACCACCGGAGAAGAAGCCGGAATCACAGGTTCTTCCGGTTCATCCGGCATCTTGGCGAAGCGCATCTCGAACACGTCCTGCAAATCCAAGGGAAATGGGCGTCAGGTGCTGGCAGTTGGATACCACAGGGGTGGTTGTATCCCCAGGCCATTCCTGACGGATCCGCGGGCGCTCCCCAAGGAATCAAGAGGCCGCGTGTCGCAGACGGGAGGATTTCCTGAAAGCTCCAAGTCCCCTTGGAATTTTGACCATCTCCAAGATGGTTTTGAGAGGAAAAGCCACCGGCAAGGACAAGACTCATTCAGAACTCCGGGTTCTTGAGCTCTACGTCCTCCTCCGGGATGGATTTGCGGGGAGTGTGGGGCAGGGGCTGTGCCGCAGCTCCGCACCCGCAATCCCCTCTCCCCTCCAACCCACGTCCCGCGGAAACCCTGGTCCAACCCACACCCTTGCGCCAGGGCCTTTCCCGTTATCCTCCGGCGCGAGGGACGCCACACCGGTTTCATTCCGGTTATCCCTGGGATGCCTGAGTCCTGTTTTCTCCTAAAACCCACTCTGAAAACGCATCTCCGGCTAAACCCGGGCGAAGGCGGACGAGGTGGGAGAGCCTGGCCGTGCTTCCCGGTGCCTGCTGACCCCACCCGCAGGGTCCAGAGGGGCTGTTCAATCTCCCAGCAGAGGAACGAGTCCCTCCCGCAGCCAGAAAGAGCTCTTACATCCCCCCGAGGCGCCGCCTCGCCAAGGGCAAACCCCTCGCGGCCAAAACCGGCCATTTTTGGGCACCTCCTACACGGCGGGACCCAAAAACGGGCTCCATTCACCTGTTTTCAGGTGTTTAGAAGCGCTTAATTCCGAGCGGAGTGACTCGCCCCGGGGTGCGCGAGGGGCCCGGCAGGTCCCAGATGAGTCAAGTGATGAACCCGAAGGCGACACCAGAGCCCATCTCCTCAATCCCAGAGAATTCCTCCTCCCGGCAGAAGGTCTGACTTCCAGCCTGCAGTCACCACTCCTTTTTCCGCTTCCCATGCCCTGGCACTGATGTTTTCTTTCCCGAAAGCTGCCAGCTCCTCCAGCTCTGGCTCATCCTTGCGATTTTAAGGACCCGTTGAGCACTCTCCTGCCGGGATCCGGAGCTGTTGTTTTGCTGCTTCCACCTGCTGGCAGAAATGCCACCGGCTTCGTCTCCGCGCTCAGGCTCCGATTTCAAGGAAAGGAGCAAGAACTGCTGGAGGAAAAGGAGGGATCTCCCAGTGGGAAGATGGAGGCTGGAACCGGTTCATCCCGGATTCGCTGCACTTAATAGGCGTTTCCATCCTAACGAACGTTTTCCATGGAGCGCAACGTCTGGTCTTTGATCACTCCCGTCGGGCCGCCGCACGGACTCCGTTTTCACACCCTCTGGGGTCAGAGATTAAACCTTCCTCCCGCTGTTCATACCTGTCTGGTCTTCTAATTAGCAGGAAAGCTCATTAGGAGCTGTTAAGAAGCAATCCATCGGTGCGGAAGCGCCCGGGCTATGAAAAGCCTTCACCGGTCCGAAGGATCCCTCAGCAATCCACCCAGGAGTGGAGGGAAGAGAACTCAGCCCCCCGAACCGCTAACGAGCTCATTAATGCCTGTTTAACGAGGGATCCTCGCTGGGACTGTTCAGTTCCTCCCAGTACCTCCCGGTACCACCCGGCCTCGCGCGGACAAACGCGAACCAGACGCCTCTTCCGGGCGGTGGCATCGCCCCTGGGATGGGTCACGTCCCTGCCGTGGGGCTGCTCCGGGGCTTAACGCCCGTTGTCGGGGGACGCTGACACCCCAAATCCCACTTTTTTCCACCTTCACGTCAGAAATAACGTTTCCCGAGCGGTTAAACCCCTGCAGGGAGGCGTCCCCAAGCCTGTCCGTGGGATTCTTGGGATGAAATCCTGATGTCACACAGCCCTCGGGCCGGATGTCACCCGGCAAGGCCGGTCACTGAGGGTTTTCCCCTCTAAAATGGGGTGAAACAGAGGTTTCTGAGAACCCGCGCGGCAGCCGGCGAGGAGAGCGACCGCGACTCCAGCGCGGATCTCGCCTTTCCCAGCGGAACGCGCTCCGAGCCTTCGCTTCAAGAGGAGCGACCCGAGAAGGAAGGGGGGGCATCGCGTTCTCCAGGCGCTGCCTCGCCCCAAAGGCTGAC
>NW_010240854.1:92613-117763 GCF_000690775.1 Eurypyga helias | reverse complement strand
TGGTTTAGTTGTGGACTTGGTAGTGCTAGGATGACAATTGGACTTGGTGATCCTAAAGGTCTTTTCCAACCAAACATTCTATGATTCCATGATAAAACAGACATAAAACCAGTAAAATTTTACACTGAAATAAATAGGACAAAGAGCTGAAAATGAAATATTCTGTTTTCCAAGTTCATCTTGCTTTGTTTTCCAGCTTCCACATTAAAATGTTCCTCTAAGTCCTTTTTTTTTCCCTTTATTTCATATAGACTTTCCTCAGAGGTGGGTGTTTATTTGCTTTTTATCAAAATCCTGTCCCCAAATCATAAAATGTGAGAGACTCATGATGACTGCAAGGGATTAGGTGAAGCCATTCATAAGAAAATGCACTGTGATTTTATAGAATCTCTTCTCACTGTTTTCCAAATGCCTCTGTAATTACAGCTCTACTGTGAGGTTAAACATGAGTTCTGCTCTGCCTCTTCTCAATTCTCAAACTCAGAGACATCCAATCTGAGTATAAAAGTACATATACATTAAACACTACTTTTTGACTGCTACGTTTTCTTTATTTATATTCAACTTCTAAATAATTGTTCATTTTCCTATTTTATAATGGTACCTATAGCCGTATTATGTAGGATTTCTAAAGCTAAACCAACAACATTACTACAAAGGTAACCGTGATTTCTCAAAAGTGAACCTGGAAAGAAGCAACTGAAGAAGTATTTCTGCAATTAGTATCTTACTCAGCTTACCAAAATGTTATCACAAATATTCATCTGCCACACTTGGGTTAAGCTTTTTAAAAGTGGTGTTGGAATGGTACATATCTGAAACATGAGACATAGGAAATAGATGGCAATGCTGTTAAAGGGCCATCTAAAAATCACAGAAAGTTTTTAATGGAGAAAAAATGTTTTTCTGAATAAACACTATCCCAATATATAAAGTTGACTTGAAAACATGTAAATAGTGGCTTACTATGGGGTATTTGCATAAAAGAGCTAACACACAGCTACAACCGGTGAGGATAATAGCCATGGATTTCAACAGATTTTCAGAGCTCCCCGGTATATGCTGAGAACAACAGTATCAAAAGGTTCCTCTCTTCAGCACTGCTGGTGTCAAGGTTAATGAGCTAAAACTTGTTAAATTGGTATTACCAAACTAATGACTTTTTTATAGTATACTGCATGGATTTTAACAGACAGGCTAATGTGGAATATTGCTAGTCTTAATTGAATTAGAAGTTATTGCATGTATACAATTAAGATAAATAACAATGGGGGAGCTGTAAGGCAATTGTCTATGTAGACCGTGCTGTCGTCACATACCACATGTGCTGCCACACATACAATTCCAATTCAATCCCTGAATTCAGACCACATGCAACCACAAACACACAGAGAGGAAGTATTAGCGCCTGCAAAGACAGCCTGTTGGTGATCAGTAACCCTTCAAAAAAAATGATTCATCTTGACCCTCGTAAGTTCCCTCTTCACCAATTCACACGGTCAATCCGAAAAAGCCGCATGAAACTACAGCGCCTCAGCTCCTGATGACTGTGCAAAAGACAGGCTCAGCAGCGGGGTGAAGGGAAGCTGCCTTATTCCCAAACTACTGTGACTCAGAGCCCTTTGACAGCTACAACCAACCACAGGAGAGTAAAGCAACACTCGCTTTCTGCCAAGGTATCTTTTTCCACTGGTATCCCTCCCCTGCTGGGAAGTGGGAATGGACTGCTTTTTAGCAGTTGCAAAAACTCTGCTGCATGCTGGAGGGTCTCCTGTCATCAGGGGAGCCTTCTAATTTACATGTGCTGTAAATGGGAAGATACTGAAAATACAGATTTTCTTGAAAAGTAAAGAAATCAACCTCAATGAAAATTCCAGGACAAATCTGTAAGAAGTAGGGTACAGCAGAATAGGTCTGCAATTTCAAACTTTAGATTTGAAATAATTTAAATAATATGAACATTATTTAAAAATATTTTTACATCAACCACACCATACATTAAGACAGAAGGGAAATAAATGCCTGGAGTCTACATCCAAAATAGATGAATGAACAGCAGGGGAAAAAAAAAAGGGATATTTAATGAATCATATTAGAAGGGAAGGAGCTTATGAAAAATAAATGGCATTTGTAGGTGATTAAATTTTGAAGGTGAAATGTTGTATAACTGCATCAACCATTTATTTCTGTGCCATAACTGCATCTAATAAATAAAATACTTTTTTTAATCCCAACTGAAGATTCAGTGCTGTCTGATTACTTGGATTTTCCATTTATGTAGTACAGGGGCAGGGTTTGGGCTGTAATTATTCAAGGCAGTTTCAAAAACAGAAGAGCTGTTAGTTGGATAGAAAATGAGTATCAGTTGCTAGCAACAGGACAATGCAAATATTTCTTCTACTGACAGAATCACAGATTTTAAATTCAGAGAGGTTCATTAGAGATTATCCTCCTAAATATAAGGTATCTACAAGTTTCATGCAAATGACCTTCTGTTTGGATAATATTTTTTTATTAAAGTTCAATCTCTCACTAACAGACATGTTATTTACCATACAGTATATACTGAGATACATTTGGTATTTAAAGAAAATGAGATTTAAAATCTTACTCATGCTTGCTATTCTACTGTTTTCTAAAGGACCTTCTTCCCTAGATCTGAGATTTAGAGAGAAAGGGAATAAAGTTGGATTCAACTTCCAAAAATAGTTACTTCGTCAAAATCAAGAAAAATACAAGAGGTTCTGCAAATGAGGGGGAATATTTCTCAGGGATGAAATGCCAAAATCCCCCTTACATCAAATTCTTAGACACAGTCAATCGAAAACAGATCCATAGAAACCTGCAAGACACTTCTTCCTACTACCTTTCCAATTTCTATCTGAAATAGGAGAAAATAAATCACAATGTAACTAGTATTATAAGCCTTACAGGAAAAGGAGAAATGCAGGCTCTCGTGTCCACTGGCATTAGTAACTGAACACACTGCGCTCACGCGGATATGCTGCAAGTTTCACTTGTCTTTATCCTCACAGCAGTTTGAGCATCTTCTTAAAAAGAAAAATCTACTCTCATTTTTATACTGTACAAATGTAAAATAGATGCAAACCCCCCAATTTTCTGGGTTTTAAATATCAATGCATGTCGGATCTTAAAGGCAAGCTCAACATTTATGTCTTGTCTTGGTGATAACGTTCATGAATATATAATGAGAGCAGAACTACTCTGCTACTGATTAAATGTCAAAAAAGGTTTTATTGTCAAATATACTGTAAATAGGCAAGATATACAACAAAGCATTAATTGCAGATGGCTCTGTACAGCTTAAAAAAATGCAAATGATCTAAACAGGAAATGTTGATTTTCAGTTTCAACTATCAATTTTAATTTACCTGCAGAAGGTACCTCCGGTCAATCTGTAAAGACTGAAGTATAAAATGGCCAAACTCAAGTGAATGAAATCCTTCACGTGGGAGATGCTAGCAGGTCAGTCGACATCATAAGCATACCTAGCAGAATGAACCAATCTATCCAAAACTCTGGATCTTTATTAAAATTTATCTAACCCTTCGTGAACATTTAATAGACATATAACGTGAGAAGTTGGGCAGGAGAGGCAAAAGGCTGGAAGAGCCATCCTCACAAATTCAAAATAGGTTTGACTGCCTGCGTAGCTCTTCTGAAACGACAGCAGGAAGATCTAGAGGCTACGGTAGGCTGCGGCAGGTGAACACAGGTCAGCAGTGTCCTGCTGCCAGCAAATGTCAGGACAGTTTCAACCCGTCATACGAGATAGGAGAATGTACAACTGGGGAAATTTTTCTCTCCATCCTGTTCCACACCGCTGCACCGAGCACTGGCACGGCCTTGATGGCAGCACTGCGCTGGCTTTGGGAACCAGCAGGATATGAATCACTGGAGAAAGGCCAGGGGAGTGCAGTGGGAACTGACCAGGGACCCAGAAAATCACTGGGATGAGGCACGTTCTAAAGAGCAGGCTTGTTTAATGTAGGGAAGGGAAGAGAGAGGAGACTCACTAACAGTCTTAACTAGAGAAAAGACTTGTTCAGTAATCAAAGTGAATAAGTTGTTCTCCACGGCCAGTGTACAGAACAAGAAGCAGCAAGAAAAGACTGTAACAAGGAAGAATTAGGTTAAACAGTAGGAAAAACGACCATGATTAGTAGCCTATCAACCCTCCAAAATTAAGCTGGACAACTCTCAGTCAGACATGACACCGGCAGAGCTCTTGTTTCATTTCGAGTGTGGGTAAGAAACCCAAGTCCAAAAGCGCTGTTTTCCTACGATGCTAAACACTGCAAACTGCAACACGCAGACCAGACCCGCAGGCAGTGCCCAACTGCCGGGCAAAGCGGCCCGTGCCGAGCTCGCCCTGCCGCCGGTAAGCTCCATCTACTGCCCGCGCGGGATCCGCACGCTGCAACACAACATACCCCCGGCAGCGTACAGCCTACGGTGTTCATCCACGATGTGGGATCACTACCCTACACTACGATCTGTTCTTCAGCTACACGGATGGTTCGGGCAGAGCTCTGCCTGCTCCTCTCTTCAAGAAAACATCACGGCTTGAGAAGACACTGCTATTCCAAAACCATTCCGGTGCGTGCTTACTGTGCCTCCCAGGATGAAACGGGGAGGCAAACAATGCACAAACTGGCCGTTTGAAAACACAGGTGAGTTACTTACCGTGTAACATAATATTGCTTACGTTGCCAAGATAACGAACACGTTAAGACAGCATTTGAAACGTCCTAAAAATTCATGCATTTTCCCTTTAGATTATGGATAAATTAGTAGCTTCAATTATATGGTGCCAACAAGACTTTCTTCTCCGTGACTAAATAGGCCAGGTTTCAATATTCTTCAGTGATCTTATTAAATTAAGCTTCTAAGAAATTAAGAATAGAATTTTATTTGATAAAAAGAATTCACAGCCATGGAAACGAAAAGATTTCTGACACACTCTGGTGATAAAGGTATATTTACTCTTGGCCCAGGACAACACTGCTGGTCTTTCAAACTAACTAGAACGATCTGATAAACTGATGTTTTTGTATACAGTTAGGGGTTGGTGGGGTTTTTTTGAAGGAGCTAAAAACACAGACTACCCACCTGTACCTATTTTTAATTTGGTAATGACTGTTCTTGCTAAAATTCTACCACAATGTCACTCACAGCTTTGGATTCCAGCTTTTTTTAAACAGAATATGGAGCAGAAAGCACAACCTATTATGCAAAACTGTCAGATGCTTACTTTAAAATCACAGAAATAAATGCATAATCCTGATTTTCTAATGGATCAAAACTTCATCACAGGAAAACAAAACTGGAATGCAACTATTCAAGATAGCCAAGGTAGTCTATAGAAAGTAATAAGGTTCTGATCTGGGTATGCCCTGTTGACCCATATGGTCCCTCCTCGAGAACTAAGGGTGCAAGGAAACGCAGACTTGAGACCACTGTGACTTCTGTCTCATCAAATTCACAAATCAGCTAGACATTTAAACAGCGCCAACTGTTGCAAGTGAAACTGTTATCGAATCTCAGCTGAAAAAAATGTCAGTTCAGGGCACTCTGCAAAAATCTAGTACTGAATCCTTAACTAAAACCCCACATTATTAAAATGGGTTTGGGTTTTTTTGATTAATGCTACTCTTTTGAGTGGGAAAGTATTCCAAATGATCACACCACAAACAATTCTTACCTCAAACATAAATTTATGGCACATTAGGGGACTTTTAAAAAAATCTGATTAAAATTGTAATTCATGAGACTCCTGCTGTTGGCAGCTGTATCGCTATCACTGACATCCTTTGGGGGATGCTCAGCATGTGGCCCGCATCAAAGGTAAGATGCCAGTTTTCATCCTGACTTATATATGCCTTAACAAGAACGTTCCAGACTTTAAAATGTAATTAAAATATTGAAAGTACTTCTTATTGTTAAAATATCATTCATGTGAGACGGAAGTTGCCTCAGGAGTACTATCAAAGGCAACTATCACTAATACTTGCTTTTCCTAACATACTGGAATTCTTTACGTACTGGATTCCTTCCATCTTTACGTACTGAAATGGGACATTAAAACACATTGGTTAAGCATGCTAATACACCATAGTGTTTAAAAAAGTATGTTGCTTTGTGCAAAACGATAGGCAGACAGGATTTAGTTGAAACAGAGTACATACAAGGACCTCAAAAAAAAAAAAAGTATCTGACATATGGTACTTCACTATTCTTGTTCTCTGGTAGCACTGTGGAAAATCTGCAAATTGCCGAGTTCAAACAAGCGTACTTCTTAGCATTTTTGGCATCCCTAATTGCCAGAGTTCATCTGATCACCTGATCACTCTCAGGACCACTTTTTGCTTTTATCCAACAACAGCTCAACATAAAACACAAAATGCATTTCAGAGAGGTAGACCTGGACCATGCTTTTCTTTTTCCTTCCCTTTCCCCCAGAACATCAGGACCAGCAGGCAGAGAAGCCTGGAGATGCCTCCTCGCCCTACGCCTGCCTGCAGAGAGCAGCTCTGCTTCCTAACGGACAGGCCAGTACTCTCACACCGTGGCCTTCAGCAGTCACAGAAGCCTACTAAAATGTCCAAATGGGAATGATTTTTCCTTTTAAAGTGCAGTGCATGTGATCTGTATTGGTCTTAATAAAAATTTATACTGAAAGTCCTCAATCTGGAACATTTCTGTTAAGTATCACTCCCTACAGCAGTTCCTGTGCCTGGCACAGAAACATGAGACCCCATCTAAACGAGGACACTCGAGCAACCAGCTTGCTTTCAGCAGGTTGATACTGACCACGAATATCTGCTACTACTACCAAATGTGGAAATTTTGACCAAGGAAAAAACGTAGCCTTGGCTCTAGAGCAGCCAAAGTGATTTATGACATCAAGACCTAGTGAAGACGACTAAAACCCTGAAGGGACTGTGTGAGCTCAGCCTCTATTCACGTGGTCCGTGCCCACTCCTAATTACTTCATTTACGACTGTAAAAGTGTTTTAACAGACAAAATTAATTATTTTGAATAATCCTTCTGAAATATGATACGCATTTTAATTGTATGCACCCTGTCATTAATTAAAGTTCCCTACCTTTTGGTGCATTAATTCAAAGATCGTATCAGTGACAAAGCAACAATTACAAGATGACTGTTTACTAAAATTAAAAATAAAGTTAAAAGGTTAACGTACTCTTGTGATACATTTAAAGTAATGCTAAAATGTTTTCATTTGAGTTTTTACGAGACATTATTTTTCTACTCTTTAAAATCAATCTCTTTGTTCCAGCAACACATTTCCTGTCAATAAAATGAAAAATGATATAGATTTAGGAGGATAGTGGTCTCAGCGTAGCATCTCTCATATTATTATTCCAGTATCATCTGTTACAAAGTAAGACCAATTCCCACATCTAATTACAAACAGGATTTCAGAGTCATTAAACAAAATACATTTCCATTAGTGCTGCTGTAAGAAGATAGGGGAAAAAAATGAAGATTAGTTCATGCTGCACCTCTGTTTTTCAAGCTTTGAAGATTTAGACCTCTGCACTCTGAGACTATAAATTTGTAAAGGATCTGAAAGGTGACAGACATGTGAAAGCTCCCAATTCTATGCAGTTTAGCCACACCATTTGCATTTTGTCATTAGTTTGTCTTTTGCTGCACTTAGTTGTGATACGGCAAGAATCTAGAGAGGTTGTTTATGATTATGCTCTGTGCACCCGGAGGTATTTTACTTGGCATTAGGAAGTTGGGGTTTTTTTAATAGATATGAAGCTTCATTTTCTAGATGAAATTTCTTCCAGCAAAAGTTAGAAATAATTGTAAGGAATTCTGCCTTTATGAAGAAAATTACTTTATGCTCTGGAAAATAGGAAGAGCAGTTCTTCGACTTCAAATAAGATAACAGCCAGAATATACTGAGGAAGCAGATTGTGTGATATGTTTGTTGAAATATAAACTTACAAGTGTATATATTCTACATTCATAAACATTTAGCAGCATCTTATTGTCATGGATCCATTTCAAATATACCCTTGAGAACTGCCCACTCAAAAAGCATTCACACAAACCTGAGCTCAGACATTTAATAAAAACTTTTCTAAAAAAGAAGTCTGCATCAGATAATACCGAAATCTGCCTGATCTTTAAAATGGTTTACATTAGCTTGTGATGTTACAAAAACATCAATTAATTTCATCATGTGTAAGATAAGCATCAAAAATCTGTACCAAATGCCACTCAAAGATGGCTCAGTTACGGAGGAAAGCGCAGAGAATTATTTTCAGGTGTTGTCCAAAGTTATATATCCTTTATTCTTTTTAAAACTGCAGCCAGAGCTACCTCATGTTTCTCAGAGTAGGGTGTCAGGCTGTCCAAATGAGTAAATATTAGCTGATGAATCAACATGTACGTCTGCATAATATACATTTATTATAAAGTATTTATGTTCATATTTAAATGTCTAGGAATAATTTTTTTAAATACAGTTAAAGTACTCACATGCATTCATCAGCCAACTGCTTAGGATTCTATCTAAAATGGAACCTTAAAATAGTTTGCAGATAAACAAATTCACTTTTGCACCCCACTGAAACTGTGGTTCACTAAAGCATCCTAAAATTCTTGGTATAAAATCCTCCCCGCTGGTGGGGTAACGCAGCAGAAACTATCCATTGACACTCACTCTCAAAAAAAAAAAACCAAACCCATTTGCCAAAGAAACAGATAGATGTGCATCCTGTTTCCAGGCTTCACACACACACGGAGCCTGGCTTCTCAGGGTAACTGAGGGGGCCCACGAAAGCCATCCCCATTAGGAAGAAACAGAAGAGAATACAGCAGAATGCAAACAAGGTACAACTGAACCAAACTAACACCTTCTCACTTCCTGGCCTATGTCTGAGGAGCTGTATCTTAAAAAAGAAAACAGCACATCAACCTCTTCCTCCAGAATAATCAGTTGCTGGCTCCAGGAAGGCCCCACTCGCATTATCTGCAGGGAATTCATTACTCTGCATCATTCCACCACCACGGATGTTTTCTGACAAGCAGCAATGGGTAAGGCTTTTTAAAGCCTCAGTGTTATGTAAACGGTTTAGTTCTTTCACTCCCTTTTCACTGAAAATGAAATCTTAAAATTTCTTAGGTATCACTTGCAAGTGGGTTCAAGAAAACTCCAAGAAACCACACCTCCAAACCTATCTATGGAAGTGCAGCCTGAAAGCCACTAGGCTTCATCACTATGTGAATCTTCATCAGGTATTACGGCCTTGGGATAAACACTCCTCGGCAGAGCCTGTCCTACAGCCAGGCACTACGGGGCCGTACCCTCCATCGTTACTGTCGTCACCCTCATTCGTACGTCAGACTCCAGCACGCTGCTCCCTCGCCCGTGCGCCGAGTTAACCCTGAAGAACCAGTGCCTTGTCCAGGGCCCTGAGAAGGTTTTTTGTTCAGACACACACTGTAATATTACAGTCCTGTTGCAGCTTCCAACCTCCCCCACAGGAATGCATCCCAGACTGATGGCCGAACGGGAGCCGTGACGTGCTCTGAACTCATTTCTGACCCCCAGGAGATCACTCACACCGTCGCTGAAGGACACTGACCATTCGCTGTCGGCTCCATCGCTGTGTAATACGTGTCGCACCATGAGCCATACTCACAGTACATCATCTCTGCATGCTTGAGGGAAGAAGACACCTGCCTATCCCAGAGCGTAATCCATTTGTGTCCGATGGCCGTGGACTAGCAGCTCACTTCACTCAGCGAACAGGAGAGCCACTTGGCCACTATGTGCAACTCCCAGTGTGGAAAGCAAGTATCAAACACTCACCAACACAGGTACCTTGACTAAAGAAACTGCAAGATGTCTCAATTTTTAGGATGAAATATTTTAATATATCTGCTAGGGCTGGAGTCAAGCAAGACAAGTTTTCGGATGAGATGGCACAGAAAACACCCCATACTAAATTCTCTTCTTTCAAGACTGTACATATTCCTCCTGGCAAAAGGACAATTAAAGAAAATTAAATGTACGCTTCACTAGCTTTTCAACTGATTCCAAAAATATTAATAGTGGTTTTGACTGGTTATGTTTATAAATGGCATGAATACTTTGTGTTCTTTAAATAAAATTATCATCTTTGAAACAATAACTCTCTGCTCATGTAACACAAAAATACTTGCTTTAACAACAGGAAAAATGACTTCATGAAGTCTGCACAGCACCCAAGGACTAAAAAAACCTGTTCCCTGGTCTTGTCATTTTTACTCTTACAATAAAATAACAGCCTCGGCATCCTGCTTTTTAGAATAAAAGACCTACCTCTTTTGACTTTTCAAGCACTTGAAAATTTTAAAAGAGAAAAACTAAAAAATGCTGACCGTGTAACAGCTGGTTATTCATGGTGGGTGGAGAACATGAAAGGTTACAATATGGATCTGTGCCTACGCGTTTCTTTTCAACTTGAGCAGCATCCTCCTGCTTCTGCTAACTCGGCAATCATACAGCTGACAGATTTCTGGGTTTTCTAAATAATGCATGGGATTTTCTTTTAACATGTCAGAGCAAAAGTATCAATTCTGCCCTTGTGTCGTTTGTGATGCTGATTTTCCTTGACAGCATTCCATTAAACCAATGAGTTTTTTTCCTCCTGATGGTTCCTTAAATATTCCTCCGAGTGATGTATTTGTGGTTTTTTAAACAGATTGTGAAGGATGTTTGCATTTATGAGAAAACTGCATGGCAGGTACTGAAGGGAAAAAAAGGATAAAAAGATAACACTTCTTTTTTTCCCCCTATGAAGAGCTTTTTCTCTGATCTTCATATGCCAAAAGCTAGGGTGTTTTTCCTTTCTTTTCTGCCTAACTTAGCTCCTTGTCTGGAAATTAAGCAACAAGACTCTACATACAGAATAACATTTTGACTTCCTAAGGAAATACCACCGAAACACTTAGTACTGTTTGATATCTCTCTTGGGAAAGCAAAACACATTTATTAAATCATGCGTGCTCACTCCAAAAGCCAACAGAAGGAAATAACTGCTTGATTCTTTGCACTGAGGTTCTGTACAAACAGGGACTGTCATGGACTGCTGTGCACTCATCCTTCTTCGCTTTTGCAGCTGGGTAACACAGCATCCTTAAAGGATGTTCAGGTACTATCACCAATACTGTATTTTGCAAGCTATTCTGCACAATTCAGTTCTATCACGTACTTGTACGAATTACCTGCTGCTATGCTATTTAAAAAAAGCTCTGATTTCAAATAAGTTTCAAATTTCCCTAGGCAGTTATATGCTAATTTCCAGTATACACTTCACCTAATATTAGTATTGCAGGATGATGATGGAACAGATGATCTTTATAAACACTTCTGCACAACCAGAGAGGTTTGGTTTTGTTTATCTTATTTCTACAGAACAACAAAATTGATTACGTGGCTGGGCTTTGAGAGATCTGCACACACAGCCGGCATACCTGGCTTCAGCTGCCAGCTTCAAACTCTTGATCTCACTCGTTTTCCAAGTGGAATATGAAGAGCCACATCCATCCCGGCACGTATATTCCGCCATGCTTTGCAGCATGACTTGCCTTAGCTACGGCAACCCCCTGGACTCGAGGCAATCCCAAGACGTGTGCACTGATTGCCGTCAACAAACTGTCTCGTCTCCAAGGACTTGCATGGAGTAGCCAAAAAGGAGGAATAGGGTTATGAAAGACTTATGGCCACTGGGAAGTGGAGATGTAATTTCTCCCACTTCAGACACCTACGTCCCCAGCTACGTGGTTCTCTACACTCAACCTTCTTTCCCAGATCCTACAAGAAGATGGAGACAGACACTAAGCCACAAGGAATAGTTAGCACAGATCTGCTGGACTGTGGGGCCGGAGAACCTGTAGTGCCAGATTAAATATGAGATTTTCAACTGCCTCAGAAGTTTGCTTCAACACTTCATATGATGAGTAGGAAGGTGCAAAAAAAATCTCTCTTCTGCAGAGAGTCTGGAAGGCGGACATTAATGTTCAAATGTATAACAACATTCTTCACAGCACTGTGAACTAAAGCATTGCTTCAATTAAAAAATACATGCAATATTTTTTTGGGTAAATTTTTTTCCCCTCCAGTTTCAGTATTGTCTCTTGAAGCTTTTTTTTTTTTAAATAAGTTATTTAGAATATTCCAGTACTAAACGCCACCATTAACGAGATTACTGTAATATCACAAGAACGGAGGTAGGTAGGACCTGATGGCAAAAATATGCTAGATGGAGTAGAAGCATGGAAATAAGTGGCACATTTACTCCCCGCTTCATCACAAACACTTGCAAGATTCAATTGCACACCAGTAATTTCCCGAGGACAATATAATATCTGAAGAATTATAGTCAGTGCTTCTGAGAATTAGAGTGCAGATCTGAAATCCATCGCATGAATTCTGGTTTTAGAGTATCTTCACAAATTTCTATCCTCTTAGGCACACACAGAGAGGGTACAGAACTACAGAAGCAACATTCCAGGCCTTACTAAAGAAGCAAATCCAAACTTATTTCAACAGATCCAGACAGGGATTGAGTCGACCATGGCAAGACATCCTCCCCACTGTTTTGTTATACTGACAGCCTCTATATAATGACACACTTCCAAAAAACCTATTGGTACTGTACCTTATGCTCACCAAAGGAAGTCAATGTGTAACACTGAGCTAAAAAGCCAACACTCTCTATAGTGTTTTTTTAAGTAAAACTGCAACCCTTTGAGTCTTTGTTACAGTACAAAGAAAAAAAAAAATCAAAGGAAGCAAAAGGACCTCTGCTCTGTATAACTATATTTCTGATTTGACAACTAAAATTATAATCATTCAGACATCTATTTCCCACAAACTCTCCACAGCCATAACCTTTAGTGATTAATTATAAAGTTCCAGGAGCAATAGTACACAGACTAATTTCCTAAAACAATAAAAGACAGAATTTCTCATTTGGAGCTAAATGAAACACGAACAGGTTGTTATTCATGCTGAAATCTAGATGCGGAGTCATGTTGCAGCCATTACAGAAGCTATTAAACCCAACCTCAAATCAAAGAAACTGTAGGTCTCTCTCCTAAAATAAAATGTTTTTCTCACTTATGAGGCTTCTGGCTCCTTTGCTCTGTTTCTTTTTAACTCTTCTTAGTAAAAAAAAAAATTCCAAAATTCAATTTTCTTTGTCATTTTGCATCCCCATTTTGTTTTTAATAGTCATTTAAACTGCAAGAGTCTAGAGGAAAACAAACATTTGGTAAAGGTTTCAAGCATGCAGGATTATCATGGTATTCTCTCCACAGCACATCAAAGTTACCAAATGTACATCAACTTCCAACAAAATGCCCGCTCTCTTCGTGCCCTACCTGTCTCCACTGAGTCTTCTAGAGTGAACATTTGATAATTCCTCAGTTATTTTGTACAGTGAAATGTATAATTAAGTCTTAAACTCCTTTAATTTTGGTATTCCTTTTTGACACATCCTCTTGACCTGCTTAATGTAAATCTTTAAAAAATGAGCCTCCAATAAAGGGAAAAGTCATATATCATAAACATGATTCTAACACTGGCACTGCAGATTCTAAAGAGAGGGGGAAACACAATTTTTAATACGGTTATTAGTAGTTTTCTTGTTAAGGACTTATTTCTCTGTGTGCAAGCAACATTGGCACTTGACCCAGGAAATTTGCTTTTGGCAATTTTACTGAATTAGGCAACGAAAGGGGGAAGGATCGAGGAAAACATCTTTACGTAACTGACACCATATCCTTACCCTTGGGCCCCACTGCAACTTCAGCTGAAGTCAGTGGGAATTTTTCCAAATATTTAAATTGGTACTGAGTCAGTTGTAGAGCTCATTGAATTGCTAAACCGCAGAGAACTTTCATCAAATATGCACGCTCCTGACGTATTGTCGGAAGGCTGGTACGACAGTCCCCCATACAACTTGTCAACGAGGTTCCTAAAATAATAATACTAACCTACTGTAGAGACTCCCCATGTGAAGTATACAAATTTTGCCATATCAGGTAACACACCAAAAAATGAACATTCAAATGAATGTTAAAAAAAACATTAATTGGAGAGAGACCTACAGTTTCTTTGATTTGGGGTCGTGTTTAACAGCTTCTGTAATGGCTGCAACATGACTCCGCATCTAGGTTTCAAGCCAGCTTTTGTACAGCAGCTTCTAAAAACCCTAATACTAACCCTACATCTTTTCTGTATGATGTTTCCTTGCTTTATCTGTAGGAATTCTATCTTCAGTCATCTTTCTTAGCATTTAGTGAAACTTCATAATTCATCTTTAACTATATACAGACTACGAGAGTTACACAAACTAAATGCTTTTTCAGTGCTTTTTTCCTGAATTCAATATGCACTAATTGATTAGGGTCTGAGAGGTGCATAAGAAATACATACCCCACATAACAAAAAGCCGTGGAAGGGTTTAATAATGCATGAATTAGAAGCCAGATTTCTTCAATACAGATGAGTACACAAAATTAGCAAAAGGCAATACCACTTTTGGAAAGACTGCTTTGTGCATAATTTGTCATGAATTCAAAGTTATTCCTTTAGAAAATGAGTCTAAGACCTCCCAGCTGCTGCTTTATTGGTCTAATAAATTACCATTTTGATGGTACAATGCATATACACTATACACCATCCAAGCAGGCAAACTGTTAGAGCGGCTTCGTCTTTAGAGACGCATGTGTGACTCTGGAGACGGGTAAATGCTGACGGGAGGCTGAATGCAATGAGGGATCAGACAGTGCCTCTGTTCTTGAACTGATAATGAAAACAAAGGATGCACAAGTTTCCAAAACGGTAAGGCTGTTGTAGGATTGTTTGTGTCAAAAAAGAGTGAGTCCAAGTGAACCTGCCCTTACTGTAATAGGTATTTAGCAGCTCTCTGAGACAAAATTGCTTATTCTAGGTTCCCTGCACTACCCAAGTAAAAATCTCTTCTACTGACCTGAAAAGAATCATAGAACCATAGAATAATTTGGGTTGGAAGGGACCTTAAAGCCCATCTAGTTCCAACCCCCCTGCCATGGGCAGGGACACCTTCCACTAGACCAGGTTGCTCCAAGCCTCATCCAGCCTGGCCTTGGACACTTCCAGGGATGGGGCATCCACAGCTTCTCTGGGCAACCTGTCCCAGTGCCTCACCACCCTCTCCGGGAAGAATTTCTTCCTGATATCTAAATAATAAACAACGAAGATCTACTCTTCAAAGGACTCATTTCTGACCTAAATTCTGACCCTGTTCCTTCGTCGCCAAGGCTGGGGGAGCCAAGTTCAAGTCTGTGTAATGCTGACAGTCGCATAGATGGAACACATGCTCAGTGTCCGTGCCTTCTACCCAAGGTTACTCAGCCAGGCAGGCCATAACAAACATCTATCAGGACTCTCTTTCCTAGCTGCAGTTTGCAAATATCCATTCAAGGAAAGAAAAAAATACAGAAAAGCTGGAACGTTGGTGATTTAGCATTCCCTACTTTACCTTTCTCCAGTGAACTCAATAATGAGTTCCAACAATCTGACGTTTTGGAACCTTTCCATCATTTACAGGAAAACTCTAGACTCACTGTACTAATGCCAACAGAGAAGTCTTTTGTTGCTACAAATAATTTAGGGAACAGTTTAAAGTACCTGTATTCTAACATAATGAAAACAATCCTTCACCAATATTTTTCCAAAAAAAGGTATTGAAGACGGCTGTTAGGAGGAAAACTGGAAGGAATACTGGAGGAATGGGTGTAGCAATTTTGATGTGATGCTGGCTGAGCAAACCTTACAAAACAAAAGAGCACAAGAATTTGAGAGAGATTCTTGATTTTCTTTCCCAGGAATAAAAACAGGCGTTAAGAGCTCCCCTATGCTCACAGGCGCAGCACTACTTACCGGCATTAGAATTGAGCTCTTCATTTTCTGATTCTGTCCCGTTTTGACTTCCACTTCCATGAAGGCTATTCATTGCCATAAGTTTCATTTTCTGTAACTTCATAGCCTCTGCCATGGCCGCCGCTGTCAGACCTGGAAAAATATAAATAAATAAATAAAATGCAACACTTTACCATACAGCACTGAAAAAGATCAGAAAAAGCCAATTCCTTTCAGTGAGAATAAGTCACATAAATTCAACACACAGCCTTAGTCCAGTTATGCAGTGTTACTCTGAATACTGCCTTTATTTTAAAGTCGAGTTCTTTCAGTACACCATTCTACAGATTATGGGTTTTTTAATACTTTCATGTTTCTTTTTCTTTTACACGTATAGCATAAAGAAATATTTTTATTTAATGGTATCACTTCTGATTATGCTTTTAAATAAAATTTTCTGTCACTTTGATCATTTTGGCACTTTGATCACTTTCTGGTTGCCTTATTTAGCTGCTACAAAATTTCCAAGTATGCCAGTAAGATACAGTATTGCTTAATTTCAGCAGTTCGAAGCCAATTAACATCACACAGTTAATGCTGTACTATTATATTATATATCCAAATACTATTTCGTCTTTTTCTGAAGTCTGTTGGTTTGGATTAACATTATTGCTACTCGAAAATATTTTATTGAAAATAGTAGAAAAGTACAATATGGGTAATTACAAACTTGATTCCACTTTTAAGAGACCATTAAGACCAGCAGAAAATTACAGAATTAAGGGGGGGTAGTGGTACAAGATTTCAAGTGACTAAAAAACAATTAATTTCCAAGAGTAAAAGAGAAGAAGTGGAGTAGCCTCAGGCTCCAGGTTACCATCATTACTATATTTTTATCATTATTATTTAGGTTCCCAATATCTTTTTTCATAAGAGTAAGCTTTTTAAGTTTTATCATTTTGACTTGTTCAGAACGTAAGAGATCAGATTTTCTTCCAGATAATATCAAATTAGTTTTTCCCTGGGCAAGATGTGACAGAAAATATCTTATCTGACGTTCATTTATCTTGTAGGAAAACACAGGGGGATAAGGCCATGCAACCAAAAAGATCTCCACAGGTGCACTTGTTTATTCATTCAGTTATGGATTAAATGGGTTTACTGTCTTCCTCCCAGTACAGTAGGACTTTGTCATTTGCTAAAAAGCAAGCTGAATGCTTCATATCAGCTAGTTTGTAATTGACTCTGCAACAGTTCCACAAAATCACTGAATTACATTTACAAAAAAACCCATAATATTTTGTTGCTGGTGCACATTGTATCACCCCCACAAAAATAACATACATCAAAACAGAACTGAATAATCTGCTGTTTCTGAAAAGTACTGCTTACTGAGAGATTAGGTACTGGTGAACTAATAATTTTCACATCCTATAATGCCACACCATCCATAAATTAAAATACTTTCTTTTAAAAGCTGTTATGAATTTGACATTTAGATTATCTCTGCTGCTCCTATAACAGGCTTCACAAAAGTTCTCATCATTTTACTGTGACTTAAATGAGCAAGCAACCAATAGACTCCAACTGCATGAAGGAAGGACATGTACTGTCACACGGACACAGCAACCCAGCTGCTTTCAGTGAAGATATCCCTGATGAATATCAGGAAGTTGGAGATTGGAGTTACACAAGCCCTCTTCTCTCCTGGCCGTCTGCCCTCCTCCTTCCATCTTGCCTAAGAGTCTCTCAATATTCACAAAAGCAAACTGCAGTTACACACTTCTATATTCCCAAGGCACTTACGCCACAGCTAATAAATATTACCTCACTAATTAGGCACTTGTTTTACTTTTTTGTCATTGATACATGAAAACCCATATTGATTTCATCATTAATATACACTAAATACAAGCAAATAAAAATAAGTCCAGAAAACATCATCAACATTGTCTCTTAGGTCATTTAATGCAGTACTCACTTCATAGAGAAGATCACCATACCCTAATGCTACTCCCTTTTTATTTAAAAATAAATTTTTTCTAAGACCCTTTAAAGTTCTTTTGCAAATGCCACAGGTTTTTATCAAGCAGATATAAAATCCTGATGGTGAAATTTGTTTTTACAAACTCGCTAGCTGACATCATTCACACTTAATCCATCAAAGAATACATCTTAAATGATAAAACTGTTCACACACTATCTGGAGAAGATGAAATAGTCTATCAACTTTTCCACTTTTTTTTCTAGGGAAAGGAAGTGGCATTGCTCTTTGAGTCAATTTCACATTATTTTCAGGAAGTTCAAAAACCAAGCATCAGCACACGTCTTCTGAGGAATATCCTGCTTTCAAGACTGCCTGCGACTTGTCTGCCTACCTGCACATCTGCACTTTGCCTCCTTATCCCAAACAACTCCAAGCTTTGAGGTACAGCCATCACTAAAGCATTTTCAGACCTCGTACACACTCAGAGCCTACTCTCTTCGCACATTATACTTCTAAACCATTTACAAAGAATTCACATTCATTTTAAAGGTTACAAAAATAGAGTCTGAGCATGCAGTTTTTTATCATAACATTTTGTCATCTGTGTGTACCCAAATACGTATAGATGAACCAATACACCAGTAAATATTTTCATTTGGGTCAGCATTTATATAGGTTCTTGGTTCTGTAAGTCATAAAACTTTACTTAGTTTAAATATTAAAAGAAATAAAGAAATTAATCATAAGGAGATAAACAGGGAATGGAAAGTGAATTCAGACCTTCAGTAAAATACTTAAAGAAAAAAAAAATTATCCAAAACGTTGTATTTAAAAAAAAAAAAAAACAACAAAACACAAACCACCAAACAACAAAACCAAAAAATTTCTCCTGAGCAGTTGTATCAGGAGCATAACGAAGGCAGAAAGGGTACGGAGGAACAAACAGAAAAAAATAAACACAGTCCCAAAACCACCACGATGCTGCCTGCAGAAATTAAAGGTAATTATTGTCAGGCATTTTTGAGCTCCCTAACCAGACACAGCTGCCATAAGGATAACAGCCAAAAAACAGTGATGTATCAGAAATCTATGCTGTGCCATCTGCCACACCAAAGTCACTCTACTTCAGCATTAAAAGCTGAAAGAGTGAAGCACAGTCCTAATGCAGAAAGCACTACAGCCTGAAGATCCTAAGCAGTCAGACATAAACTTGAAGTAGATGTAGAGAATACTATCTCTATGCTCGGTATCAACAACACTCTCATTCACTTACTCCCCAGTCTGTATCATTTCTTACTTGAATTGTGACAGCAGTAAAAGCCCCAGAACCTGTCTGAATGAGGCACTTTAAAAACACTGTACTAATTGTTCAGCATTTCTGAAAGCTAACAAAATTGCGGTTAAAGCACGTGGTGTCAGCAGTAAGGAAGGGTGTGCTACTGATTGAAAAGAGGGAAGAAAACGAACCGCAAATCAGCCATTGGCATGATCTTCAGTTAAGGCTACTGCCACAGCTAACGTTACTGAAGCTGCTATTTAATTTAACTATTAATAAAACTCCTTGATATAATTGACTCAGCTCTGGCTAGCTGTGGCCAAGAGGGCTATTCTTCAACTGACTTATCTAGAGATCTACAAAGAACTGAAGAACCATTTCCATCCTCCCAGATGAATCATTATCAGCAGCAGAATCTCACTTAGAGTACCTCACTTTGAAAAATGTTCTTGAAAACTGCTGTGACGTATCTATCTATCCCTCTACTTTCACCTTAAGAAACACCCCAGGATCACTGGGAAAACCGACATGCTGGATTACATACTTCAAAGCTCCCGGTTTTTTCTGTCCATTTACACTTTAAATTTCCCTTCCCTCAGTTATCTTCTGCCAGCTGCGATCAATCACTAAACACCCAGGAAATAAACCACGCACCGCTGATCATCAAACACGCACAACCTTCACAGTACTAACAACAACAACAAGAAGGCCCGAGTCCCATCGCAGTTGCTACGACTTGCTGTCAGAACTGCCAGCAACCACGTGGCCGGCGGAGCAGCAGCCCCCCACCCCCAGCCGCCTTGGCGCAAAGACAGCGCCTTGGTGAAGAGCTGGCGGGATTCTTCAGACAGACACATCAGCGCTGGTGCAGAGGTTCCCGAGCCCCGTTCCGGTCAGCTCTCCGTACGTGCATCTCCATCACAGCTGCGTAACAGATTGGGAGGGTGGGCGCTCAGGTACACCTGCGCCGTGCATATGGCAAAACAACCGACTGCCATCAGTAACGTTCATTCCGTGATTTCCGCTTTGTCAGGACGCGGCGTACTCACCCCTGACAGGTCTGCGTAACTGCGCCGGGCAGCACGCGGAGTTAGCCCTGAAATAACCCTTCAAGGACACACAGATCGGCACGCTTTTTGCTCAGGCTGCACTGAAGTAAAATTCTGCTGTTGTATTCTGAGCCACAGTTAAAAGACACCGAAGCACCAATGCTGATCCAAATTAGGACCACACGGCTCACTCAGCACAGCACGCCACACTGCTCTGGGGAAGTCCCATTGCTGGTGGATGCTGGGGATGGAGCAGACCTGAATGTACCGTGGGGCTTGGCTGCTCCCGTGAGGGCCCACTGAGCACATCCTCTGCCCCGAGAGACCTGTCGTACTCCGAGGGTGCGGAGACCAGAGAGGTTACTCCATCCCTTGTCTGCACCCTATTACACTCAGCGGTTAATTGTTTACTTAAATATCCCCTACACAGACAAGAAGACTATTGAAGATTATTCCTCTGTGAAATGTCAGGAATTATTTCAACAAAAAAAAGCATTTTTACTGCAGGGCCCAAAGATCACAACTCCAAGGTCCTTTGTAGTGTCTCCTCCTCAGGCCAGTAACCCCTTAGAGTGCTGAACCCACCCGCCTCCCTGAGCACTGGGCGACACGGAGACTGTCTCTGCCTCGAGTAAACATTGCAATTACTGATCAGCAAATACCTTCTTGGAGACGTAATAAACCCAAACTCCATCATATTCCTGCACTGAGGTACCTAGGGTGGCTTGCACGCAAGTGAATGCTCCACGTTTAGTTAACGCCCAGTCGCTTAAAATTGGACCTTAATGGTGAATACAAGGATCTGAGCATTTTAAAGGTGACCCTGAGTATCTGCTAATCTTGTACTTCAGCTACAGCTATTTTTTCAGTTCCCTAATTAGTTAGACAGTGCCCCTCCTTCATATTAGTTTGAAAGCTTTTCTGTCAAAACTGTGAACAAGTAAATTAACTACAGGAGAACTATGAGTAATCAAATCTTGAGGTTTGCAATTAATTAAATGAAATGGTGAGTCACTGAACTGAAGAATGGTCTTATATTAAAACAAAACATTTAATTAAATTAACAGTCAACACATTGCTATTAATAATATTCAAAAGGAAAAATGAAAACCAGCTTAGCCTTGCCATATTATTTCAGTCTAACAGTCAGGCATTGTTCATCGGCTTGTTTGTTATTTGCATTCAAAGCTGCTATGGGTCAAGTATGATGTGCTAAAACAGGAATAATGAAACATCTGGTAGTATGAAATGTTAATATGAGATACCATATTGCAAACAGTGAAAACAATTCTGAAACATCCAATAAATTAGGCCTTGGAAGACTGAAAAAGATATGGGTTTTTTTCCTATTTTCTTCAATACGTAAATTAATAAAAATAAATACACATGATGTACTTTACATTTTCCAGAATGCCCACAAGATTTTACTAATTTAAACACTGAGATGAGAAAATGGGGACTTTTCTGTAGCTAAAATGACTCATCCTTGGTTAGTGATAAACAGGTAGGTAAAACCCAGCTACTAACACAGTGAAACCAAGTTCTTGGATAAGAACATTAAAATGACCAAAGCGTTAGAGCATTTTGGAGACAGTTCCAAACACATAAGTCTTATTATTGCAGATTTTTTCCATTTCTGTAAAGTGACTCAACTAGAAACTGTAGGAAAGTTTTAGCTCTAGTGCACGTTCTGTTTCCAAAGGCTGTTCAAAGACATCCTGGCTACCATTTCAGATAGATCATAATAATCCATCAACGTGAAACATTTGAGGCTGTAAGGAAAGAACTTAGTGAGTAATTGGCCACTGCAGGCAGAGGATGGGATTTCAGTGAAAGCACCATAGCACAGAGGTTTATCACGGGCTACGCTGTGTGAGTATTCACCCCAGGCCCTGGGAGAACACTTTGGAGCCCATGCTACATCCATCTGACATTGCCAAGCTGAAATGTAGTCAATAGCCAAGAAATGTATTACAACAGTTGAGTTTCTTTCATCTGTTCTGATACCTGCAACCGGTCGTTCTGATATTACAACCATATTTTTAAAATATGTTCTTCTCTCCCATTTTGCAACAGAAGGCACCCCAATCAACAGCAAAAAACTGATTTTTAGAGTTGAAAATTCAGAAGCATTTATACAATATTTATCCTGTGACATGTTCAAAGTGCAAGAGAATAAAGATTAATTCTCTAAACACATTCAGTTAATGAAACTTCAGAGACTGAAGATCATTCTTCACAAAACATTTCAGACAACAGTTAAAATTTTTGAGTGGCCTAATTTTTAAACACTTTCAAGTGTCAAGAAACCATACTATGACGGAAGAATCTTATTGAGGGAGGGTGGGGGAAAAAAAAACCCACAAAACAAACAAACAAACAACAACAAAAAAAAAAAACCACACCAAACCCAAACAAATGAATATTTGTCAGGAATTGCAAGAAATTAATCTTCCACAGAGAAGCTCCAGTCAGCCCACTTCTGCAGTGAATTGCCACCAGCCTTTACTGGAGAGACCTTATTCGTGGCCTCTGCACAGCCCCTGAATAGAATCACAGAATCACAGAATGGTTTGGGTTGGAAGGGACCTTAAGGCCCATCTAGTTCCACCCCCCCTGCCATGGGCAGGGACACCTTCCACTAGACCAGGTTGCTCCAAGCCTCATCCAGCCTGGCCTTGGACCCTTCCAGGGATGGGGCATCCACAGCTTCTCTGGGCAACCTGTTCCAGTGCCTCACCACCCTCTCCGGGAAGAATTTCTTCCTGACATCTAATCTAAACCTCCCTGATTTCAATTTATACCCATTGCCCCTTGTCCTATCACTACAGGCTCTTGTAAAAAGTCCTCTCCCAGTACCCTTGTAGGCCCCCTTCAGATACTGGAAAGCTGCAATGAGGTCTCCTCGGAGCCTCCTCTTCTCCAGGCTGAACAAGCCCAATTCTTGCAGCCTTTCGTCATAGGAGAGGTGCTCCAGCCCTCTGATCATCTTCGTGGCCTCCTCTGGACTCGCTCCAACCAGTCGATATCCTTCTGATGCTGAGGGCTCCACAGCTGGACGCAGCCCTCCAGGTGGGGTCTCACCAGAGCAGAGTAGAGGGGCAGAATCCCCTCCCTCGCCCTGCTGGTCACACTGCTCTGGATACAGCCCAGGATACGGTGGCCTTCTGGAATATTCCATAGCTTCCACTTCTGCAGCAGATAGGTAGGGACAGACCTACAGATAGGTCTCTTCATCACGCAACCTTGCTGCCCCCACAGGTCCATCGATTCTCTACCATCAACCAAGCAGTTAGGCTGGAGAAAAAAACACTATCTGATAATGTAATTTAAAGACTTTGCCAAATGCTTAAGGGATCAGAATGAGGGTTGCATAAATGTTTCTGAATTTTTGACGGCTTGATTTTGCAATTCTACTCATTTTTGTTTAACACAGTGTGCTCCCTCATCTTATATTAATCCTAAAATATAATTTCATGCAAAAGTTCACATGAGCATAAACAAGATTTAAACTTTTACACACCAAAACATTCCTGCCACTCCATGGAATAACTCACAGAAGTAACAGGTTGTTATTCTCTAATTCCACATATATTTAGACAGTAGCACAAGCCCCCATACTTATAAATTTGGACATTCACTTTAAAACATGGTGAGAGTTTGCTTTCCAGATGCCTTCATCCCATGTCTGCCTCTTTTCTTCAGGCTTCTCACCCCAGTTATAACCTCAGCATTTTGTATAGCCAAATCTTATCCTCCCTGATAACCATCTGGAAGATTGGAAACACTTTTCACATTAACATTTTCCATCAAGTCTCTGTACCTGAGGTATTTTCATATCCTCAATCCACACAAAGATACGATGACCAGAGACCTGTCAGATTTCTTGACTAAACCCAAGGGGTTCAGTTTGAATATATAGAAATTTTAAACCCAAATTCGTGCTGAAACCCATGTTAACATGAGCACTCATGTTCAAGATGATACACAGCAATACTCAACTACATGTTTTATAAATGACATCATATCCAAAAAGGTAGCCTGTAACTTATGTCAAACAAAATTGCAGCTTACCTTGTTGGCGAGAAACGGAAAAAGTAAACTACAAAGAGCCTCCAGAGGGTTACATTAACTTTTTTCCCCTTCATACTTACAGTGAGTGTCTCACAAGAATTGATTAATTTTGTGACATTTTCTGCTCTTTTTTACAATCTATGTCATGAGAATGATTTGTCAAGACTGTAATGCGTAATACTTTTAGTAGGCTGCACTACTGTGACCTTTACCTTCTTCTGTATGTTTGATTGACTGAGCACCCACTCTTGATCTAGAGGTTTCAGAAGATGGAAGCATACACGAGACAGACACGTCAGCCACTGAATTATGGTTGAAAACATCACAATCACTTTATACACATAATTTGTATGTTCTTCTGTGCCTACCTGATGCAACTGAGTCATGTCACTGAAAACTTTAATGATAAAATCAAAACTCTTACACCATCTGGTATACTTGATGTATGAAAACACTTTCTACGAGTGACAAATCCCTGCATCAGGACTCAGATTTCAGTAAGGATAAGACCAGTTAAGCTAATGCTCATAATCATCCAAATTCTCAAACTATTCACTTACGGTTTCTTAATGCTGCCATAGACTAAAGATTACAATTCTCTGAGATAAGGACTTGAAAAATTAAAAAAAAAAAAGAACTAGAAACACATTAAATCACCTCCCTGACAGCAACATAAAAAATAAATTCTATTTATAGGGAAAAAAAATATTAACTCCAAAGTGCTAAATATTCAGAGGCCACAGGAAAGAATACAAATGCGGTTATCATCAGTCCCCGAAAGAAAACAGGCCTTTGACACAGGCCT
>NW_010240854.1:46489-92582 GCF_000690775.1 Eurypyga helias | reverse complement strand
CAGGAATGCACCGGTACCTTCAGTAATTCTTCCAGTATCAGGACAAGGAAGGATATCGAGAAGCACTGTCACCCAGGCAGCCCTACGCACTATCATCTAGCAACAGAGCCCAGGGGAGCAATCTAACATTTACCTGAGACAAATTCAAAACCACCTGGACTGCCCAACAGCCTGGAAAGCTTAGGGCTTAGTGGCTACCTTCTCTTGGGCTTCAGAGCTCAGCACATTTCCTTCTGACTGCCGGACTCAGTTACCCATTTTAGAACACGTCTGCGTTCACACGAACCTAAAACTGTGGAAGAAATACATTTAAACCTAATAGTGCATATTCACCATGGACATTCTGCAACATCTCTGTAATCATCGAAGTCTGTCAGGGTGCGTGTGCTGCATCTGCAATTAGAATTAGCTGTTGTTATTTTTTTCCTCCACAGTCCCATTAAATCCATTTCTGTGGGTTTAAAGCGCTTGTCCATAAATGGTTATGATGGGGAAACTGACGAAGTTTTTGGAGGCCCTTTCAGTTAAGTACCAAAAACTCTGAAAGCTTATCTGGAGTTGGCACAAATCTCTTGAGTTTGTAAGATTAACTGGGCTGGAAGGTCTTCTGAGAATAAAGATATCTTTGTGAGTGATTTCAAGCTACTTCCTACTTGTGATTGGAAAATACCATACAAATATTTTTTTTTGTGTCAGATGGCACAGCTCAGCTAGGTCCCAGCTGTCTCAAATCACAATTTTAAAAAAAGAGTGTATTTTAAGGATTTTAAGTAAGTACTGAACGCCATAAATTCATCATGCTATGGATGACGCTATTTCATGTGAAATCTCAATACACTGTCACGATCATTGCTGTTAGAGACTAGATGGCTAAAGCATTACCCCTGCTAGCTGCTGTGCACTTCAGTTGCACCAGCCTGACCAACGCGATGGCTTTCGGGGGGGTCACGCTGCGCAGATCCCTTTCCCAACCCCTCCTGGAAGCTGACGCATTAGGGAGGAGTAATGATACTCCCATCCTTCCTCCTATGTTTTCACTGAACTGAAACCAAGCAAACAATAATTTCACATTACTACTCGCCAAGCTACAAAGAGCAGCAGTGAGCCCCCTCTTTACTGGGGCTGCACCTTCTGCTTTATGATCAGCAGAAATCCTCTGAACAATAAGCTGTTCTCCACTATGGTTCGCTCTGGCTAGAGGGAGCAAAACCAATTCCTATTAATCAAACTCAGAAGAGCTCAAGTTGCAAGCACAGACAAAATATTCAAGAAGGAAACAATTCCACCTTCCTCACAGGCATTGCCATCCCCCAGTTTTGCAGCAACCCCCCTGCAGTCAATTTAAAAATCAGTGAGATTGTTTGCAAAGGTCGGATTCTTCTTACCAAAATTACTGGGAACAGACCATCGGTTGGGGTGGTAGCTAGGGCTAGCTGAGATAGTAAAATTTAAGCCAAGGTCCTCCGCTTACACAGCTTTGTAGAATCATCCCCTACGTGGTGTATCTTCCACACAAGCACAGAAACTGAACACTATGGTAACACAGCTACCACTCCTCTTAGTTACTTAAGGCTGAGAAATCTGTGGCCAGTTCATTAAACAACCACAAAAATATGCTTATTTGAAGCACAATAACCTAAAGGTATGAAAAGAGGGAGCCCATGCACTCCTCTCCAAACGCCACCTAATTAATGCAACCTCCAAAGATGCAGGCTCTAAAGCAGCATCACTTCAGAACATAAACTCATGCAATAATCTTCTGAGATCTAGAATCGTTTTCCAATTTTGGCTACTGAATGAAAGATTAGCGCTTTGAGATCACTTGAAATACTACAGCTTATTCACAGCCAAAAATATTTTTGGATGGTATTAGGATAGACTAGTAAAGCAGTGATGTCTGTGGCAAGAAAGGAAAACAGTTCAGAGAAAATTCTGTGACACAGCCTCCGAGCAGATTTCCAGCTTTCAGGTAGAACCTACCACATTTGCAATTACTACCAATTTGACAAAAAATGTAGAACATGGTGCAGAAAGATGACGTACACTTTCTTGGAATAGTTGATTCGTAATTTTCCCAAATGAATTTTCCATTAGTGGTTCAATGTAAAATAAAGTAACGCATGGGGGAGGAAGGACTAGACTCTAGGACTCTCCTACCTCCTCAAACAAACACTCTGCCTACTGTCACATTACGATCTCTTTCTCTGTACACTTTTGGTGTATCAAAACCTGTCAGCTTTTCCTTCTTGTTTTAATCCAGTGAGTAGAAATACACATCCATCCTAAACAGTTACAACCTGGTGCTTCACAGGGCAGGAACGCGGGTCATGCCACAAAGTCCCGTTCATCAGTACTGATTATTTGAAGTAGGAGTCTGCGGCGAGTTGGCATTAACAGAGTGTCATGGCATATACGTGCCACATATTTCTACTTTCTAAGAGGAAAATGAGCTATTTTAGATGAGTTTATTTTTATTTCAGCAGGGTTTGGACAGCAACCCAATTGGCTGTACTCAGGAAAGGACAAGCTTTCATGCAACGTTCCAACGACGTCTGTGAGGCAAGAACCACCACGTCAGGCAGCAATTGCTGCCCAAGCACTTCCTCGGGTCAAAGCGGAGTTGCTGCTTTGGGCACCTCCTGCAGATCGGAGATGGACACGTGAATTTCTAACACTGCACAGGAAAAAGAGGAGGCATCCCACAGGCTGGAGAAACCCAACTTAATGTCTAGCTATGTTTAGAGCACAGGTAAAGAAAGACAAAGCTGTATTCTTCTCTGGAGCATAACAAATGCCTACTGGTCACAAAACCAGAGCGTAAGGAACATGATTACAGACAAGTGTGTACCTTAACTTTTTCTTTTTTCAAGTACTTTTAACTGCTGATTGTTCTGCTCTCCCTGTTTTTAAGTTACATTCACAGAGCTTTTGTTGGAGCTTGTTTCCTTACACAAGTAACACAGGAGACATATAATTCTGTCCCAATAGGTTAACATCTTCCTTGTTTATGAATTCATGCCAGACTAAGCTAGGTAAGGTAAAGAACGTTTTTCAAAGCTAAGACACTGACTGGAAGCTCATTTTACTGTTCCAGGTGGTGAATAAAAATAACACATAGAAGCTGAACTACATCATTTTTAAAATCTTAAGGGATGTGTCTCTACTCATTGGTCAAGCTGAATTAACTTGCAGCCTCCAAGCTGAATGCCGGCTCAAGAAGGAGAGGAATAATTTACTCACTGAACTGAAACACTCAGTAATCTAAAATTATGCAAATACTCTCTTTGCCCTTGTGAATCTTTACAGATAAACTCTACTGGTCCTTACTCCCGAGTTTGCATCGGTGTACCAGTTTCATTTCTTCTAAAACTATGGCAACAAACATTTTTAGTTTAGGTTCTGTGCAACTATTTCAGTAGTCAAAGTACATTCAGATCTTAAAAAGGATTCTCAGATTCTTTTAATTTAAATTAAATTTACTTTAAAAATAAAAATGTATTCAATATAAATGATATCTAAGAAGTATTGAAAATGTTTTTTAGCCAATTAAGAAAAATATTGCAGGTATCTATTCATCTTGCTTTTCCAGAAGTCTACTTTCAAGTAATCCTTTCAAGCATTCCCTTTAAAATTATTATACTGTGCAGTCCTCATCAATTTCTCAATACTAATATTATACTTTTTGCAGTTATCTTTTCAGAGATGAGACGTTTAAGTCTAATGCTTTTTCCCTCACTGATAGGTTGAGTATTATATATTACTATAAACTTATCTAGGTAATATTCCAATGTGTTTCCAGTAAGCATTTAACTCTGATTTTAGAATTTTAAATATCTATTCATCTGTCAATTTAACAGTTTATTAAAGAGACACATTCTTATTTTCTAAAGATACTGGTTTTAAATAAATCTTTTCAGTATTTATTATATCCTTTAATTGAGACTTCCCTAACAGTGGCACTACCTTGATAAGATTTGGTTTAATACAACAGTTACTGTGGATTAATTAGTAATTGACCAGTTCAGTATGTTAAATATAAATTTTATCTGTAATTTTATTTTTCTGTATATCTTTAGGAACTGGTATGTATTCACAGAAGACCTACTCACTTCACTTATGCTGAGAAACCCGTGCGAGACAGGCTGCCCTGATGTGTAGGAATTACAGCAGACCAAGAAACATCTTTATAATTCTATTCAGGAAGTAAAGGATGTAATATCCACAATCCCATCTGTCCTTATTTCTTTCAAAAAGCCACTAAACTGCTCATACTTGAGAAGAAAATTAACCTTTTTACTGATTAATCACTAGGCAGCTTTGACTGGTGAAGAGAAAATTGTATTACAAATGAACAGCTAACTGTTATCAAATTACAAGGCATTTTCATCAAAGGACCAAAAAATGCAGCACATTGACCAGTTAACATGTTTCCACTGACCTGGGGGGATTTTTCCAGTTAACAGCTTCTGAAGAATGCTTCCTTTTGATTCTTGTCTCTGACACAAAAATGATTGTCCCATTTAAACACTGTTCTATCACATACATCAGAGAATCCTATTTACTCACACACTACTGGAACATTAAAACACAATAGTGTGATTGTCTCTAGAAGAAAATTTTAAAGATTGACTTTTTTTCTTTTTTGTGAAAAAGGGAGTAAGATCAAAAGCTAACTTTAATAGATGTTTGACTAAGGTCATACTCCTAGGAAATGGAACACTGAAGATGAAAGAGAACAAATAGATTTGGCTTTTGATCTCAGCCAAATCCATTTGGCATTGTTTAGCTTTTATAAAATACTTCAACTTTCGGCCGTATCATGTCTAAAATGGATTGCTTGAAGTCCTGAGGTTTTAATAGTCCAGTAAGACTTTAACATGTATCAACATTTGGAAGAACTTCTTTCTTAAGTATTTGGCTAATTTTTTTTTTTTCCTTACTGGAACGAAGTCAGGTCAAACCTGGCTATTGTGGCTAATGCTGGATAAGGAAAACCATTTTAAGAGTATGTTTTCCTAATCATAAGCAAATCTAAGAGTTATTAACCACTAGTGCTGTTAAATGAGGACCACTGGTATTCCTAGCAAGAAATTTTAAGGGAAAATGCAGACCATTGAGAAAAGTTATTGGAATTATTAAAGTAAACCAAATGTGTCCCCAGCCAAGAGTGCCTATCAAATCATTTTACCAAATAACTTCCCAGTTCTAATCCTCCTACAAATATTGTGTACGTCCCAGTTTGTAAACTAAATATTAGTAAGGGAGGAATAGATAACAATCTTCAAATATTACTTCCAAATTCTTCACTAATAGGTATTTGCTAACTGAAGACTACTTGATTAATTAAGGAAAAAGATGAGATAACATTTATTAAAGCAATATGTTAAATTATTACTATTGTTAGAAAGAAATAATTATCATTAGCCATCAGAAGCACTGCAAAAACCTATAAACCACTTAGTAGGCTACACACACAAAACTTACAAAGGAGTTTCACCAGCCCAGGCAGCTCAGCCCTCTGATAAACAACAACGATGGCCGGACGCTCCCCAGCCCCAAACTTCAGATTGCCTTTTGAAACTTTTGATAAGAATTAATGATTTATAATACAGAATACATTACAACTGAAAATCTTTTATCTGTTTTAGGCAATCGTTTGTTCTTAGGAACCATACAGAAATTATACACAAGGCAAGAACTTACAACCTTGGTTTCAAATTATTATAGTACGTTACTTTATTACAACAATGATAAAGACTGAAAAGAACTGAGAAAATCCAAAGATATAAGGTCAGGTATTTATCACCATTAAAGGAGACATATCTGACCACAAACCCTAAAAGTAACCTAGGGAAGGAAGAGATGATTTCCCATATACTTCTCCACTCATCACAATATCTTTCTCAAGGGCCACTTAAAACAAAACAAAAATGCACAAGAAGCCTCAGCCATTTGCTCTCCAACATCTAGCCACAGATTTAACCACACGAAGCAATAATTCATTGATTCCTTCTTTATACTGTTTATCTCTTAAAAAGAGAAAATATCAGTCTTCCCTTTTTTTTTTTTTTAAAAAGGACATGCTTTATTACTCCTTTTTATATTATTTATTACTTTATGTACCATATTTCTGCTGCGGAGGCAATAAGTATGATTTGCTGAACCCACCTGGACACTGAAGATCTCTGCAGACCAGAAAACCCAATAACTTAGATGTGACTCTCCCAGGTACAGAACACCTGCACCCAGCAGTATTTTAGCTATGTCATTCTCAAATATTACAAAAACGCACCTCCCTTTATGCACTGAACCTACCAGCAAGACCCTGCCATCCATCACAAACAACCTGTTTTTTGTTTCTCAGCACCTCAGTTCTTTCTCTTCACTGTCACTGAGACGTACACCTTCAGCCAAACCGGAACCTCATCGTTCATACTCTACCCAACCTCCACGGCAAGCCAGTACTGAGCTACATTACTGCAAACCTAATGCTTAAAAATCCCTGAAGGATTTTCCTAACGAGAAGGATTAGAAATTGGAGAGAAATTATTTTTAAACCAACACAGGAAAGCTACTCAGAGGAGTACTAAAACACCTTGTTCCGGAAGACAGAAAACACTGAAAAGACAGTGAGGATGGAAGCCAACACAACAACCTGGGTAGCAGCTTAAGAGTACCATGCGTTTTCGACAGAGTGAGGTTGCGTACCCACCTCCTGTCTCTCTCTCTAGGCAACAGAGAAGCAGGGTATGGAAGAACCAGCAGCAGAGAAGTGAAGAATGTGGGACAGTCACTGCTGGAGGCCCCTTGCCCGCTGCATGAGGATATATGCTAAACCCCTATATTCCACCAAAACACAGGTGTGGAGGGGGGAAAGGCACAAACAAAGATCTCTTAGGCCTAATGTCAGTTGACAGGAGGTTGAAGACAGTCTCAAAGTTGACAGTAATTACCACAGACACCATGTATAGACACACACACACTTGAACATCGACGGTTATTTTTAGGTATGTATATATAAATAAAGCCTTTTATATAGATATACAATATATATATAAAAAAATGAAAGCAAATACACCTTTTCCTTTTCAACGGTTTCTGTTGATCAAAGAGCATCCAATGTGGAATGCATCCCCTGTTTCTCCTCTTAGTTGTACTTCTTCAGATACTAAATGTTTTCTATTCTTCTTGAAGCTCGTATTATTTTTGCTTCTCAACCCTTAGGATATTAAGCCTACAGAACTTCAACAGATAATTTCCCTTGTTTCAAGAGCTGGACACTTGCTATTCTGCAACCCTTGTTTTTCTGAAGGGATACAAACACAACCTTAATTATACAGCAGATTTAGTCATCACCACAATAGGGCTGGGTCTCATCCTTTTCCCTGACCAGCAGCACAAATGTGTATCTTGCATTTCATGCAATTCGGGGAGCAGGTTAAACTATGGAATTTGTTGCTGCTGGAATTTGCACAGAAAAATGCTCAAAATCAGAAAGGACTTCTTCATATGGAATATACAGAAATTTTCTGAATGACAGAAAAAAAAAATTAGAATTAAAGCAATTAGCAGAATACTATACAAATATTTCAGATGTCCAGTAAACAAAGTTCTCTCTTGAGCCTTCCAACTGTTCTGCTGGTAGGCTCAAGTTTCAAAACACTCTGCTTCTCAAATAATGAAATAGATACACCCTCGCTAATCTTCTGTGTCTGGTTCTGTGCAAGAAAAGGCATTTATTTTAAAAAGAGTGCATTTATGCATAAAAATTAACGTCTACCAAAGCAAATATATAAGAATATAAAGCAAAAGTTAAGCAAAATAATGCTTGATTAATTTGGTCCTTAGCAGGAAGGTAAAAGGACCAGCCGTATCTGCTGGAACACATCATAAGACTGATTTATATTACGAACGCCGAACGACTGAGATATATGCTTATATACCACATTTTGTAAGAGGCATCACGAGATCACACCATCTGGTACAGAGACATCAATAACTGCACCTTTTAAAAAATAGCAGCTAGAGACCAAAAATTATCACTCTGAGGTTTTCTTTTGTTTTCTTTTTAAACACAGAAATTTTCCAAAGAAAACGGGCACCGAGAGGTGCAACAGAGCTAAAGCCAAGCCTCGCCGGCAGCGGCCATCCTTGAGGCAGCACAGGAGTCCTCAGTGCTCTCACACCAGCGGGTCTGGCTGCCCGTGCACAGACCCTGCAGGAACAGGCAAGGGCAGACAGAGCAGCACTGTGCTGCTGTTCCATTTAGGCTTGGCGTAAAATGCCAGTCTTCTTAGAAGAGCAGTTTTCACTAGGTAACATCACAGACAAAAATACTTCATTAAAATAAAACAGGTTAACTAGCTCCATGATTCAAATATCCCCTAGAACTGTTTTCCCCTAAATAATATAAAACCTAGTAGAACATACGCTGCTGTATTTTGCTTATTTATTGCTGGAAGAAATCCACTACACTGAAAAGAAACACTCTCGCATTACATGACTGTCCAGACATAGAGTGAATTTGATTTTTCAGGACATTTCAGGCTCAGCAGCACTCGAAACTGGGGAGAAGAAACACAACTGCATCCAGTGAATTTCCCTGCTGCTCTTGGGTGCTTAGCACTAACACCACCTCTATAAACGACACTATCTGTGTTAGGATGACGTACGTGTGACAAAAGCATGCACAAACTTCTTGACAATTCTTCAAACGGTGAATTTGAGTGGAAGCCTTGGAGCTTAGAATTAGGCCTGAGCGAGGCGCTTTTTTATCCAACATCCATTTTATCCAACTTCTGTTTCCACAAACAACACATTATCAGACTATAAAAATATAATCTGTAACCACTTTAACAAATGTCCATGTTGTTATTTACTATAGAGTATATTTAAGGTACTTCACTGTGGATTCAAATAGTGAACAAGTTCTGATAGATAAATAAATGTGGGCTCCTAACTTGGGAAAAACTGGCTCTGAGCAATTACAACCATGGGTCAAGAGACATATTCCTAGGTGTATATACTAATAAAACTATAGGTACCTACACTTACTGAGGATAGCATTGCTTTGATTTTGTCCAGAAGATTAAATGGTTTTGTTCTTGAGGAAAAATATTTAGTCTCCAGTTATAAGTGCCAAAACCAAACTCTCTCCAGGAAATGACTTATTTTTCCCTTCCTGAAACAGTTCATAATATGATGAGCATAGCACCACCAATAAGGAGGCGAAATGGTATTGTAAACCACTGCAGAAATAACCGATCTATTATGAATAATTCCCACCAGAAATCTCGGAAACTGGACAGCCTACTGCCTGTTCTTACTTTATTTTGTCAAAACGGAAGAATGAGGGGGAGATCTGTACAACTGGATTTCAGTTGGCTTTACTCACAACTTCCAGTTGCGTTCGCTCACAGATGACTAATTGTTGTCTTCCGTTCTTGTCCTTCCCATTTGGCCAAACTGAACAGAAGGCAAAGATGTCTACTGTCCCCCGACACATTAGTATTCATTATGGCAAAAAGTAAATGAGAACTATTTCATCTTCAGAGCGCTATCCTCAGACATTAACATCTAATAACTGTATTAAAGTCACATTACAGGTCTTTCATCTGTGGCTGTAATAATGCTGTCTAGTTTAATAAAAATTCACATTAAAATAAATATTTTGGCTATCCACCTCTAGGAGTTTGCAAACAAAATTATTACCAAGTTGAAGAGACTTCGAGGTAGTCAGAACTGAATTTTAAGAGCAGCACTGTTGCAGTTATGGCAACACGCTTCCTTTTCCTTGCTTACCCATGCTCTCCTAGAGAGAAATGAAAGCCGTTTTGTCAGGATTTCTCATGTTAATGCTCTTAAGAAAAAGAAAGAAACAAAGACACAAGAAAGAAAGTCATCTACCTGGAAATCAGAAAGTAAATAATCATAATGAACCAGAGCTCAGGATTTCTGTACATCTCCTGCAAACCTTCTCAGCAGCACAGCACTATTCACTCTTGAGATATTCCTTACCAAATTTTTGTTGGAATGCTACCAGAGGGACCAACTCTAAGAGAGCTTTTCATGCAATTCAGCAACTTGTAATGAGATAATTGTTGTTAACCAGGACAGTAACCTCCAAAGCAGGAGTCTCTCATAACCTTTGATATGGCCAAAACCGACTGGCACTCACCTGTTACCAAGTCGTCTGGCATGAGTAGAGGTACTCCGGATACACTGACATGCTTCATGACACAATTTGCTAGTGAGTATATTCAAAAGTTAGTAAATAATCTTTATGGTTCTAAGAGCTGCCCTTTTAATTTGCTAAGGAGTTTGAGAATGGATCATACTAAGTTCTTGCCAGTTCACATTTATAAAATTGAGTGTCAGCTTCAAAGTTTTGGGAGCTCTAACACTTGAACACGCTCATTTGTAATGTTGCAGGCGTAGCATTAGCCAATGAGATATTCATTAATTAAGCTGTTTACTAAAAGTACAAAATAAAATAAGCATATTTTGGCTGTTGGCTTCACAGAAAGTGCAATCAGCATTTTCAGATCACAAGGCAGTCTCTCCAGGTGTGTGTTTTCAGCTGACGGATGGCATTCTCTCACCAATAATGTGTTACTTCTTGCTCTTTTTTTCAGAAACTGCTAGATTGAAATAATAGAAAGTATTCTAAATAATATTCCAGTAACACATGAAACACTAAGGAAATGGAATTCCCCTAATTTTTATTTGATAACACTCCATGGCCCCTATTTACCCCATTTTCCCCCGCTGCTCTCAGAATATGCAGTGCTTAGATACGGTGACAGATGACAAGCCAGATAATACCAATTACAAGCTACGGCGGAGGAGGTGAGCCGGTACAAAGAACAACGTCATCCACTGGAAATTTCTGCTGTTTATCTTTCTTGGAGAGATCATTCCTTTTGGCCTGGACTTGTGCATTTGATGAATGGGTCAGCAGCTAGAACCTGTATGAGCAAATGAATCAGATGCACATCTCATCCCTGAAACCATAATGAAAATCTTTACGAGACGGCATTCACGTGTTGAGATGACCTAATAATATGTTCCTGGGTTTTTACATATTACTATTTAGTTATCAAGTGACAGCATGAAGATGAACCAGCACCAACTATTCCTGAAAGCTGGGAAAGTAACTCATATGCAGGTGGTGCTGCTATAAGCAGTTATTTAACATTAATAAAAAAATACATAAAACACCAGTAAGACAAGTTTTTCTCATCATGTATGTTCTAATCATCTTTTTGAGGAAACATAACTGCAGACAAGATGCTGAAAATTAAGTTTCGTGGGCAGAAAAACTTTTGAAACTGCAAAACGTTGGTCAGTACTATAATTTTTTTCTTAATTAACATGGAATGAAAGCACGGAACTGATCTACCAGAAATACCTGTATATTTTCGAGAGTAGAGGACAGTATCATTTATGCCTATGTACCTGCACACATACTCAGACCTCTGTGTTGTCAGAACTGAGCATATTTACCATAAGTAGAATCTTATTTCTCTAAACTTCACTCCTGCAAACTTTCTATTAATTAGAGTTTTTAGTTATAGTCACTAGTGCACTCTTTACATTGGTGGAGAAAAAAACTCAGAAAAAAAGAACCAAAAAAATAACAGCAAAAAGACACGAAGTCACACAAAATTATAGCACAAACTGTTCCAAATCCAATGGATGAAGTGAAAATCCACTGAACACCAGATTTTTGTCAGAGACAAAACAAACTGGGCAACAAGCAACACTGGCCAAGATGGAGTGAGCACACCCCTGTGGCGGTGGCCTCTGCACTTACACAAAGGGTCTCAAAATCCGGGCAGCAGCGTGACACAGGGCTACACCATCATCTCCCACCCCTCTCCTGCTAGAGCTGTCCCTGGAGTAACTAGTTAAATACCCTCTGGGTCAGGAGAGGCTGAATTCCCATGGCCCCTACTCTTCATGCAAACCTGTCCCAACGGGAAGCACAGGCATGACGCCCAACCTTGCACACCCAAATGGCAGATACCGAAATTCTTGGTGAGTTTTTTTATAGAAGTTTACTACTGCTAGAACCTGCTAGTTGATGATTTAGTGACACAAGCTAAAAATCATTCAGGAAAACCATTCACTTTCTTTGCTCAATCCACGTCAAATTTGCTCAAGCTTGTGTTTCCTCAACAAGGCCTTTAACTGATATAAATGGTATTTAGCAGGTAGAGATTCATTCCTTCATATTCTCTCTTTCATGATGGAAAAAAGATTGGATTTTCTTTCAATTATTAAAAGCCAAGAATAATGATACTCTAAAGGAGGTGAAAAAGTACAACAAAAATATATATCAAGTGTTATAGTCTGGACAATGAAATACAAAAATATGATAAAGAATATCCACAATCAGCACATAATTTATTGATTGCCCTTTCTCAAAGGAAGGGCCATCAGCTCGTTTAAAAGTAAAATAATGTACTAAAATAACAGCAGAGAGAGATAAAAATTATGAGGGTCATGCAAGGGGAAAAAGATGTATTTTCAGCAAAGATTTTTAAATGAGATGGAGGGTCAATGAGGCAGAGAAATACAGGAAAGCCCTTCCATGCCAGAAAGAATTGCAGAAAAGCAGGTTCTTTTAGCAACAGTTGTGAAATGTTGAGTGGCAGCATGGGAAAGGAAACTAAAAAAGCAAAGTAGATGCTCCTGAAATAAAGTGCCGTAATCCTGCTTTTCAGAATGTATATTAATTACATTAGCATAATGGAAGTTGTCTGAAAGGCCAGACAAACAGGGTAGAAGAAAATAAATTACTTGCTAAAAATGTGCTAACAAGTTATATGACTGTAAACACGAGTTTAAATTGTATATAAATCATGAATTGCATCACCTATTCTGTCCAGAGCACACAGCTTTGAAATCCTTACCCCTGCCAATCCCAATCCCAATCCCAATCCCTGCCACCACTGCTCAGAGCCATACTCCACATCAACTGACTTTACCAACGTTACCGACCACTTTCTGTTCCTATGTTTAAACTTTATGTTTCTGTGTTGGCCGGTCACTAGGCACACCTCACTGCATCTGGGGTCAAGTGAGGGGACAGAGGTAACAGGTGAAAGATAAAATGGGAAGCACTCGATCACGGAGATAAAGCTCAATGAATCTGCGGCAATGGTCAGAACATGTAATGTAAACGGGGAAAAAAGGTAAACTTTTAAGAACACAAACAAGCACGGGGACAGTTTACCAGGGCATGGGATGAATTCACCATCAGTTGAATCTGTGTTGCTCTGATACAGACCTAGTTTAGTCAGAAGCTGCAGGTTTAACACAGGAATATTTTAGTGAAATGCCACAGTCCCGATTACACAAGAGGCCTATGCAGATTATCAGTGTGGTCCCCACTCAACTCTCCATCCTAGGACAGACAAGTCAATACTCCCGTGAGACTCGGCCCTTCAGAATGATACCCAGTCCAGCTGACGTGCTAACCACTGAGTAAGTGTTAACTCTGTCAGAGTACCACACATTTGCAGAATATTGTATTAATTTATATATAGCCTTTCTAGCGATAACCTTGCAGATATATTTGAAGAACAGGCAATGAGAATACCAAGCTCTGTTCTTTTCAAATATTTCTTGAATGTTTTCCCCCTGAATTACCAAATGCAATTAACCAAAAAATACAAATTACTGAATTGTGAAATTAAACGTAAGACTTTGCCTGGCTATTAGAACACCCCAGCCCAAGCTGCGTTGCAGAGCAGCTCCCTAACCTGTGTGATTTAGGGCTGATGTTAATTCAGCCCAAGCTGCTGTGCTAGGACTGCTCCAAGTCTGCCCGGGCTCTGCTATGGCTCTGATAGCACGGACACAATGGTTGCAATGGAAGCACAGGGAACTGCATTAGCAAGGATGAGCAGCTGATGAGGTGTGCTAATTCATTTCCAGGTCTACCTAGTCTGAGCGTCCACAATGACCAGGCTTCAGTCCTTGACCTACAGAACTTTAAGCATCACTTCACGCGCACTAGAGAATTGGTACATAGACAAAAAACACATTATGGGTGATTTCTATGCCAGCAGGAAAGAAAAACCTTTATAGTGGAAATTATTCATTTTACTGAGGGTTTAACAACAAAAATTAAGAATACTTCCAAGCTCAGAACTGTAAATTAAGTTTAAACTTTGTAGATAGGATTTTTGCTAATTACATAAATCAGTGAAGTGGGAGTGGGTGCCATAGTTTAAGTACAGTTAGAGTCAGACACTTACAGTTTCTCCTAAGAGTTCTTAACATTATCAGAAATAAAACCCCTACCATTTCATGTCTTCAGCTTACTCCTCTCTCCTATGTTTATTTCAGTCAACCACTCTTACTGTGTCTTATTTGATGGGGAAAAAAATCAAAGAAAAAAACTTAAAACAATAGATTAGGGAGAAATTCCAGTGCATTAAGAAATATCACAGAATGGTTGAGGTTGGAAAGGACCTCTGCAGATCACGTAAGTGCAACCTCCCACATCGAAAAAGGGTCACCTGGGTCAAATTGCCCAGGACAGTGTCTAGACGGGTGCTGAACATCTGCAAGGATGGGGGCTCCACTGGGTGCTCCAGTGTCCAACCATCCTTGCAGGTGTGGGGTTTGTGCTTTGGTTTGGCAAGCTACCTGCCAAGAAGTGTGTGCAATACTGTGGTATTTCCTAGCTCTCACTGGGAAAACATTCCTTACTCAAGGGCTGATTACTCAGTCAAACTAAAAATCAGTATCAAATGTAGGCAAAAGTTCCACCTAAAAACACTTAATACTTTAAATAATGAAGAAGCACATTTAAGTCGAAAAAAAGGGTATTGGCTTTGCTAATCAGCACTAGCAGAAACATCACAGTATGCAGAGCATCCTACCAGATCTAGACATGCTAAAAGCATTAATTCTGTTCTAAACACCTACACTAAAGCAAGAAAACTCAAATTTCTTGAAGAACTTGTAGGAAAGAATACTGCATCTGTAACTGAACAATCACTATGGTCACTGTCTTCACTTCTGTCACCAGCTTTGACAACTTTATACTGACATGAGCACACAGTCCTAGAACCCTTGCTTTGTATTTTCAAAGTTAGCCTTTGAACTTTTTTCCTCAGTTTAGAATAATTTAAAAAATAACCCCACAATAATAACATCAGATGTATTTGTTAGCAATTGCTATCCAATGGAGCATGTCCTAGCAGGCATTTTATTTCTGAGAAATCCATCAAAGCCCCAGAAGGGAGTTACTCAAGTACATCGATAATCTAAACAAATGTTTTAGGTGACAGCAGAAAACCAAAACCACTCACCCCCTGTTAACAACCAATGGGTTAAAACAATGCCATAGGGTTTTATTTCAAGTATCAGTATTTATATGATTCAATACAATATTTATAATTAAATTTTATAATATTCAATATTTGACTGCATGCACTTAAGTTAAATTGTGATTACAGTGTACTGCCTTATCCTTATCCGCACTATGACATCCTTCAATCGGTGACAATGAAAAAGGGCTGAGAACACATCACGCAAGCCAACCAGGGAGTCTACCTGATATTCAGAAACCAAACTAAGAAAACTGGCAATACTCAAACAAAGTTCGAGTTCCCTGGTGATAGACTGTCATGATTGCTCAAGAGCAAATCAAAATTAATTATTAGAAAATATTATCCTGGGATCAAATAGGAAAATTCATAATGAAACTTATTTCATACATATTTTTATAGATTAATGTTTGCATGTAAGTCTCTGCATGTGTGTATGCATATATATATGAATGTATAAAATCTGATACTTGGTTTTAATCCCATGAAAAGAGAAAATGAAGAAAATAGACTTCAATATGGCTGAGGTCAAAAGAGCCCCACTGAATTTATGATCTGAGTATGATATTCCAGGTCCAGAGCTCCAAACTTCGTATCTCATTTGCGTAACAGAGAAAATACAACTGCATCCACACTGGCTCGCTCCGAAGTGGAAACAACAAGCAGACCTGTTTGTAACCTGCGTCCTGGAGTGCTCCCCAGTGCATTTATTAGACAGAACTTGCTGCAATGAATAACCCAGGTTTACGAAAGGCACACCTGGTTATTAGAACTAGGGACAGCAACTGGACATGCTTCTTTCTGTCAAAACTGTACCTCCAGTCTGTTTAGCAATATACGCGATTGTTGCAGTTCCAAGATTTCATGTTACATCTTTAATTGTGGGCATTTAGCAGACTGCCTCTTATTATTAAGATACTGCTGACTTTTATTGTCAGTGTGGCCACAGGACAAGGCTAATAATTACTAGCACCAGAAGCAGCTTGTGGTTTTATATTACATTGAGGTAAATTACACTGGAATTAGAGTGGATTACTTTTATCAAATGGGGAATAAGCTGTTAATTAACTCCCCGCTGTAGCAATCTTTTTCTGAGCTTGCAACTGTTATTAGCTCTAGATTAAACTGTTGAATTAATTTCCCACTTACTTACTATTTCAAGAGTTTTTAATTTACCTGGCAGCAGTTTTAATGGGAAATTGTATTAGTGAGCATAAATTGTTTTTGGGCAGGGTAAACAGTTTGTGATAATGTTTATTAAGTCGTTTTGTTTGAGCAAAAATATAATTGCAGTTTTAATTAGTGCATGGTTGTTGGAGTATTAGGTTTGAGATTACATTATGGCATTCTGAGAAAACAATCGCCCAGGTAATCCCAGCATTTGTAACGGATAGCACATAGAAAAGCGATGCCGACACTGCTCCGACCTGTGTGCGTACACGTGCGCACGTGAACACGTGTCTGTGTTTGCACGCCCACGCACGCAAGCGCTAGCGTGTTCAGAGAAGGAAGAGGGTAGCATGCTCAGGAAAGACAGAACACGTCGCAGCCCTTTGCAGTCAGGAGAAGGCAAACCAAGTGCTGCACTGTGTGCGCAGGTGCGTGTCTATAAACACACGAGAGAGAGATGTCAGTAAAGCAGCAGAATTTTCTGTTCGCTAGGCGGACGTAGCTCTGACTTTTTATATCTAAAACGTGCAAAGTTCAGATCTTTAACAGGGCAACCCTTGCTTTAAATACACTGTATTTTCTAGCCCTGCTACTGTTGCATCAATAGCATGCCTAAGAGATGGCACTAAGTTGTTAGAGGAAAAATTAAAAAAACAAAACACAACGTAACAAGGCCAACAAATCAATCCATTGCAATAAATTACTATAGATCCTACAGTTTGTTACTTATTGGTTGAACATACTGCAGCTTATTTACTGTAGTTTGCTTTCAGATGTCTGCAAAACCCTGGATGGGCTTCTTCAAAAATTATTATAATATATCTTTGGTTAGCAATATATACAAACTATTTTCATTCTGTACTCTACTTACTGACTACGATAAAATGCCAGTATTTGGTATGTCCTCATACCTCTTATTCGACAGCAGCTGCTGCTCCACAAGACACAGTCTTGTGCCGTACCTACTTGCCCTGGGCAATGTCCCAGACAGCAAAGGGTATCACAAGCAGGACTGGGTAACCACCCTTCAGGCAACAGGACTGCATTCATACACCCAAATCAGAGAGCAGAGACTGATTTTAGAAGATAAACTCCAGTTTATCCCTTCCAGCTGCAGAGTTACTGACCAGAAGTTACCACCCAGGCGCCCACCAGACACAGGTTATCAGCTTCTCTAGGACACTGCCAGCAGGTGTGTCAGCGCTGCTACTCCTGCAACTGCTCTCTAACTCATTCCACAAGCGTGTGAACTTGTTAAACAACCCAGACTGAGAAGGGTTGAGGAAGGGTGAGGTGAGATGAGGAGACAATTGCTCTCTGCAGTAGTAATGACGACACCCAGAAGGCAGGCTGCAGCCCAGCCCCACAGGCTCTGTCCATGGACCTTCCACAGCTCTTTCCGGCACCTAATGAAAGCTGCTGGTGCTCCTTATAAAAAAGAGCAATCCATAGGCAGTGAAATACAGACCTCACCTCACTTCCAGAACATATTCCAGGAGTTAACTGAGGTGCTCAATTTCTTTTTCATAGAAACACAGAACGGTTTGGGTTGGAAGGGACCTTAAAGACCATCCAGTTCCAACCCCCCTGCCATGGGCAGGGACACCTTCCACTAGACCAGGCTGCTCCAAGCCTCATCCAGCCTGGCCTTGGACACTTCCAGGGATGGGGCATCCACAGCTTCTCTGGGAAACCTGTCCCAGTGAATTCAAACTCTTTCAAACTCTTACGAAACATACCCATTTTCTTATAAAATTTATAGAATATATAAACCCAATACCATATACTCCCACTTTAGGCAATATAGATTCAGACAATTGAATCCAGAAGGACATTCAACGTAGCCTTTCGACTGGGTCATCAAGACAAAGAGGGTGGGAATGTGATAGTAACTAACAGGAATTGATGTCACGTTTCATCACTTCCTGTAAACACAGGCTACTGCAGCGGCAATTTGTGCCATCACCACAATGGTTACTGATTTTTCAGGAGCTTAATGGAGGCAAATAGAAATAGCAAGATGACAATCACAAAAAAAGTTCCTGGCCCTCACAAGGACAGCAAACTACACGTTACAGGGTTTGTATCTTTTTACCCTGACAGCTGATATGGTCAGCATTCACAGCTGTAACCATGCAGTAAAGGGTTTCAAAAGACCCAGCATCATTTCTAAAGGCAACTGCATCCAAAAGCTATTTAAAGCATCACACAAGAATGCAAAAGGACTTCATAAGCATCAATTATTTGGTAGCTTTAAATATATATGTGTATTGATTTACAGAATAGAACGAATATCAACAGGAAATAAAAAGTTCAGATCATTCTAATTTCCCAATTTGTATCTTGTAATTTGGTTTACTGTAAGATTTGCTAATGGAAACCCTTTACCAATGGATTCAGAAATCTTTTTTAAGTCAGAAATCTTTTTTAAAGCTTTAAGAAATTGGCACGAATCCACTTTAGGCCTTACTGAGACCTACTCCCCACGTCAAGAATGTTAGGAATCACTCTTAATGCATTTTAGTATTTTTTTTGATTCACCATCATTAATAATAACAGATTTTTCTATGAGAAGTTTCTCTGTTTATATTAATATACTCATATGAAAATACATTGTTTATAGATGAGCATCCTGGACTTACTACTTCTATCTTCTAAATGCATTGCTACAGTCATTTATGCTTTTAAATTGATGTTAGATTTCCTGAAAATCATTAACATTTTGTAAGTTATGTTCCGTTACTTTATGACTAATACTTTATCACAACATCTTTCTGCTGTTAGAAGCAGTGACTGAAAGGTAATATCTTTGATTTGTATGTCCTCTAATTAATCTATTTGTGTTGTTTTGTGATTTCTATTACACTGAATGGATTGTAGCCATTTTCAACTTCAGAAAAAAAGGAGGCACTTACAAAGTCTGCCATCCATTAACAATCAAGGTACACCAGGAGAAGTAAGTAATATGTAAGCCATAGTATTGGCTCAGAAATTCAGAGACTAGAGAAAAAAAAAATTCACACAGCACTCTAGCTGTTTCAAGAAGCATTTGGTACTTTTCAGAGATGCAGAGAAGTCGCTCATATTCCGTGTTCTGCGTTCCTCTGGGGTTTCCAGTGACTGACTGTCACAGTCCGGTTCCACCTCATCTCATGCTGTATAACTAAGAATTCATTACTGCAGAGTAAGAGATACCACAAAACCCAAACAAGTGAGGAGAATCTACCTCTGTCTGCAATCGGACGCTCACCTCCCTACACCCAGTACTACCCTGCAACGCACATGCCAGCACAGTTGCACATCATCAACACACCCCAAAGAAAGAACTAGCATTTGACAAAAAACCAAAACCAAACCACGAGCAGTCACTCGATTTGTGATCCACCTGAGCCTACATCTTCTCCTTCAGCTTCTTGGCCAGAGAGATCACACCCCACGACGCTTTCCAAGGAGCCCCAGCAGCCACTACACGTAGAGCGGCAGCCCTCTGCTCTCCTGCTCCAGCCTTGCCACTCTCCAAGGCTGCCAATCCCCTCTACCACCAGTGTCACATAAACCCCTAGTAGGAACTAGATGGAGAAACCAATTCAGCTTAAAAACGACCTGGCACAAAGAACCAAATTCCTCCGGGCCAAGCCCGTAGTCCCGCTCCCCAGGCTGAACTCCGGGCTGAACAAAGCAGTCGCTGATGACACCTCGCTACTGGAAGGAGGACTACGGTCTAGCAACAGATACGGGTGTTAGCAACGATATTGCCATAGTAAATGCAACTGTAAATCCTGTGACGCTAATTAACATTTGTTCTTGGGTTGTGTTTCTCTCCATCAGCACTTTTTTCCTGTACTGCGTTCGAGGTGTGGTCAATGTTAGAAACCATTAAATGTTCTTGAAAAAGTCTACAATATGCTTCTTTAATTCAAACAGAAACATAAAAATGTTCAACTGAAGTTTATTCAATTAATTTTGGTTCTCAATTTATAAAGATTTTACTATTCATGCAAAGGAAAATGAGAATTAAGATGCAATGTGCTGACATTCAGTGTAGTTTTACAGCCTTTTTAATACAGAAGTAATTTTAAAAATAATAGGTTTAAAATAGTAAAAAAACCAAAACTAATAGTTTTTCTAAATTACCTTTTTATTACATTGTTTCAATTAGCATTCCCTCATCCTTCCACCCAACATGCAGATAGTTCTCTCTTTTCTCTGAAGGAAATTAGGAGATGATAGAAGTACAGAATATACTTCAACCAAATGTTGGAACCTCAATTGAAAACACAAGTATACGGCATTCCAAGAATGATTTGTTGCAGCAAGTTCTATAAAAGTTAACAGTTCTTAAAGATGTATATAACTTATGAAGCATGTTTCTTGCATATGGTAATGGAGATTATTTTACTAAACTCATCAGTTATTACATTTAATATGCACTACGGTAAAAATTACAAACAATAAAACGCTTTCAACCTGAATGTGGTTTTTCATTTCTTTGAAGTCATTAGAAAGCTGCTGTGGTTTTACTTAAGGTATTATTGAGTAGCATGAGGAAAACGTTACACTGCAGGTGCAGTGAAAATCTAATCCACATGTTGCAAGGTTACATATGGATATAAACAACAGATTAATCCACAGTTCCTTTCAGTTTTGACTCTCACAGGTCAGAAGATAAATGGCTAATTCTGAGATTGTATGGTTCCCTGTATTGTCAACACCTTTTATTTCATCTACAGAAGGTTTTGTGAGGCAGACCCTAACTGATTATAATTTCATCATCATTTATAAAACTAAAGATCATAAAATAGGTAGAGGAACCCATGCTGAGAGAAAGAGAAGAGGTCACTCCTGCAGACATTACAGGTGAGCACAGTACCACAAAAGCCACCCAGCCTTGTCTATACTGCTGTAAAAACGGGATGTAGACCAACTGCAACTAGACTTGAGTTTAGGCAGCTCAGGTATGCCAATGTACAAGCAAACAGTATCACAGAGACAAGACTCAAACGCTGTTCAAGAATGCTCTAAGTACCTGAAATCAAATTTCAATGTGTTCTAATATGACCAAATTTAATAAGTACTTGGGTACAGAAAGTATTCATTCCCTTCCCCAACTTACACGAGCATAGCCTTTAATGCTCCAGGTTCTGCAGTGAACATTTGCATTTGGAAATTCCAAATGCCTTCTCAACATTTTTTTTTTTAATTCTTCTCCTCTTAGGGCATAAATATTTTACCCTAATAAAACCACTCCTATTTCCAAAAACATTACAAGCACACTGATAGGTAAATCTATAGTGCTTAAGAATTTCACAAAAAAAAATCTTTGTCACCTCCTGTTCTATTTTCTCTCTTAAACAGAAGAGTTATGCTAAAGGGTACTCAGGAAAAGGTAGCCTGTGACCACAACATACGCACCACTGGGAACCCGTTTCCAAAAAAACCTCACTGTGAGACTCAATCCACATAACTATTAAACATTTGGTTTGTTCTGGTTTTTAAGAAAAAAGGGCAGTGTAATTAGAGTAAATACCTTAAAGCTTTCTTTGGAGAATTCCATATTTATCTATTGACAACATGTATCATTTATACTATTTTCGTATCTTATTCTCCATGATGCCATTCCTTTAAAAGGATATTTGTCAAATACAAAACTGGCAGGCTACAGTAGATTTGTGTTAAGATTAGCGCTCTACTTGATACCAGATTCATTGACCTGGATTTGCTTGATGTGGGACAGAAGAACACAAACAGGTTCAATCATACTGTCCAGAACACAAAACCAAGGCTCGCAGATGAAGAATTTTTTTGGTTTTTTTTAAACAGCATAGAAATCTATTGAGAGATTTATGGAAATCTACAGAGCTGAGTTTGATACGATGCTATTTTGGTATGTACACAAACACATACAAATCAGTGGAAATCAATGTATATCTTGCTGTTAATAGCAATTTTATAGTTGTGATTCTTACATCTAAAAGCAGCAAATACTAGACAGCTGTATGAAACAACAGGTAAATGCAGCTGAGAACCAGAGCCAAGTACAGTCATTCATTCACACGAGAGAGACATAGTGGTAAACACCTTGGATCTGAAGAGTCTTGAGCTTTGCAGACTTTATCTGGGTTTCCTCGGGAAAAAATGAAGTTCTTAAATCTGGAAAATAGAATATTATTAAAAGCACATATATGTTACTAAAACTGAATTTCATCCTTCAACATTGCAAACTTGTATTTGTTGCTAAGTGGGGAAAAAGTGGCCACCAGCAACAGAAAAATCTTCCAGAAGGTTAAAAGCAACGAAGGTTCAAATGTTTTTCAGTATGTTCATCGATGGAAGTGTCTGAAGTGCTGTGTGTGCGTAACAGGGTCTGCACGCGTGTTCAACTGCTGCGACCCTCTCCAGGCGAAGGTCTCGCGCACAGGAACATGACGCGCAGAAGCGTACGTGCTCCACGCAGAGACGGCATAGGGCGGCGCCGTACGACTCTTTACCTTCTCCGAACGGCAGCCGGGGATCAGTACAACTAAGCCAGACGCCCCGTGACAGGTAATCACAACGTGGAGCCAATACGCCGCAAACTTCACCCGGTACTGGCCCTGTTGTGTCTGAGTCAGGTACGCTGTAAAATTTCAACGATGCCTTTAAATTCTAATGGTTTCAAGCTGCTGTAAACTTCTGCAGCAATCAAAAATAATCTGTCATGGGACTAAGGGGTATGAACATCATGTCATAGCCACTCTGCTGTTAGATTTATTGGAGGGTAAAGCATGTCATTTATGCATCAACTCACAGGAGAAAAAAGCAATCCCTATGAAGTTAATCTAATAATAGACTGGAAAGCAATGATTACCGTTTCACGTGCAGTAGCTATTTGAGGCAGTGGTTGGCCTAATTCAGCAGGCCTCGCCTGTCAGAGCTCCAAGATTAGCAAGTGTTTAGATGAAAGTCTATCGGGAAACATCCAGAACAGTTTAATGAGGAACAAAAGTCTTCATTGTTACATTTAATATTTGCTGAAACCTTTCCATTTGCACCACTACATTTTTTAAAAGCTTACTGGGAGTGACATCCCAAATAGAATACAAATGTTGAGGGACTGTAACTTTAATTAATCTATGACAGTTGTCTACCATTTCACCGTAAAAGTCCGCTCTCACTATTCTTCTGCAGGCAGAAAGTCCTGAAATTGGGTGCAAGGTTTTTTAAAAACGTGACCAATAATCATGGCCTGACTGCACTACACACATTTTCCACCCAGTATTCCATACCTACTGACTAATCAACCTCCTCACTCCCCACGCGATGTAAGCCAGCTGTTGGCATCGGTTTAGAGGAGTGGAAGCAAGAAGGCAGACTTCTGATATTCAGAACCCAAACATGCAGCAAAATGGCACAATGGGGACGGGATGCCAGAAGACTCTGAGCGTGTCTCCAGACCGTTCTCGTGCCAGGAGCCATGCATCTCCCTCCAGCAGGTTCCTTAAAGACTTCTCAGTTCTTAAAACAATTTATACAAAATAAGATCTCAAATCCCTTAATTAGGTTCAAGTTCTAATGTTAAATAACCCTGGGGAAGAGGTTGCCTTTCATCTTCCTTCATCCATTAAGCAAAATTAAAGCTAACCTGGGGAAAACATTTCAATTCCCTTTTGCTTACAGATATCGTTCACCACAGACCAGAATGAATGTCTCAAATTGAGACAACAAGGCATTCCTATCAAAAGGAAAAATCAGAAGTTCATCTGATGAATGCATACAATAACAGAGCTAATTCTCTCCAATAAAATTCTTAGCAAAGAACTAAAAAGAAATATAGAAAATAAGACACCCCAGTCTTTCACATCATTGTAGGAGACACAAAAGGGAACACTCAGCCATGAAACAATGGCTACATTTCACAGGTATGCAGTCATTTCCATGCCCTCTACCTGCAAATTACTTAACCAGCAGAACCCTCCTTCAGATAACCCGCAGCAGCTATTGAAGATCCAGATTAAAACTCTTACTGGAGCCATCCCCTTCGCACAGGACATCATTTCAGAGTCACCATGGACCAACAAACCAGACTGTGCTCCAGCCATCACAGTCCACCTCCACGCTCTGTCCATGCCCAGACAGCAGCAAGATGCCAACCGTGTCTCAGGAATGACAGCTTTTACCGAAAGCCTTCTAAACTCAAGACGCCACAGCTCCGTACTATCCTCAGTAACTACTGTCATCCAAAGTACTTTTCCTGTCAAAGTTGCCACGAGTCCCTGAATGCCCCTTAATACAAATAATGCTGCAAAATGTTATGTCCTTCTGAACTGTTCTCAGCTAGTCCGTTTAACTGCAAAAGAATCCAGAAATTGAAATTTTTCCAAGAGACAGAAAGTAGTATCATCATCACAAATGTTTACACCAGAAATCCAGTTTTACTAAGATGTAACAACTTTATGAAGGTGAATGTGATTGAGGTGCTGGAGAAAAAATGGTCTGGGACTAGCACAGATTCATGCCATTTCTTATAAATGTGTAGTAACAGACAAACATGGACTACTTTATCAACAGTAAATACTGACACGCTTAGAGGTCTGGACTGACAGCATCAATATCGACCTACTGTATCTCTTCACCTGAACTCATGAACCTTCAGTCACAGTTAAATTGAGATTAAGCAACACTGCATATCTCTTTCACTTCAGAAAGCTTAATTTTTAATCTGGGATTTGGTGTTAAAACGAAGAGGAAGTTATTTATATTTTATTTCAACTCCCTGTTGAAGGAATCTCGCTACAAAAGCACAGGTTGAGACCAAATACATTGAAATTATGCTGCTCTTGAGAACTGATTTTAGAAACACAAAAGCAGCTTTTCTATTTTATAAAATAAAACACCCACATAAAGTTGAAAAAATTAAAAATTAAAGACGTGGCTGAAACAATTTCCTGTTTCTTGAGCACATTTTAAAAGACATGCTTATAGCCCTTTTGCTGCTATTTAACTATCCTTCCAATCACAACTGAATGGCATCCCACAAAACCCATTGCAAAATTTCCATTTGTTGCTTCAGAGATGTATAAAACCAGAATTTGGCGAGGCAGAAGATACACGTATTGGAGTTACACTACTGGCTGTCATGTAGCAAAAATACATGTGTGATAGGCGAGGGATAACATCAAATGTCACAGTTCACCCACTCTTTTAAAGACCAGTATGATCCTGAGCTGGAACACAGCGAAAAGGAGCTCACTACCAAGACCAGCTAGCTCCTCAGTTAATACAGTGGCTGATCATCGTAGCTTTTAAAACTATGCAGTTAGTAAATCCTCAAACTAAGCAATTTTTTTACTATCTAGTAAACCACTTGATCTCGTTGCTATTTTTGCAGTATCAGCACAGAAGTCCTAGAGATGTCACACAAACACACGTTCCGACAGCTGCTGCTCCACAGATCAGAATCTGAGAAAAACACCTGAGGAATGATAAGAGAAAGAGGTAAAAAAAGAACAGAAGGCAGCCAAGGAGATCCAAGGCCATCCTTTGATGGTACCATGTCTTTTATGATAACAACACAAGCTATCCTTGTCTCTGCCCACCCACAAGCCAAAAGCACCCCCCGCCTAGCCATCAGACAGCACCCACAGAACCTCGTGCCGAGAGCACATCCCCGTACCGAGCGGGGACAGCTAAGACGCCCTGACAGCACTGCTTCAGCCGCAGGGCACGGCCGTGACCCACAGCAGCCGTAGGAGGAGATGTACACGCGGGGTCTTGGGGGTTCTGACATCCCTGGCAGAGCAGAGAACCCCAAGTGTGCTGCAACCCAGCCTCTAACACCCTTCTCCTCTGTAGGGTCAGACGTGAGGCCAGCCTAACCTGCTGTCTGGCCATTAGTCATCAAATTCCTGATCTTGATCCCTGGCAGCCATGCTTTGGATCCTGAGAGGTTTGTTGAACTTTCAGGCCTAAGATTTATCTCTCTCATCCAAACCTCTCCTAATCCTCCTCTTTTTGCAGGTGGCACAGACACGGCAGGCATGAGCACAGGAAACCTACCAGAAGCAGTCCTATGATTTATCGCTTCTGATTTCGATTTCTTTTGTATCACTCCTTCTCTTTATTGCCTGGAAATAAACACTAACTTGAAAGGAAAAGAAAAATGGTCACAGACCAGTTGCTGGGATGGCTCTGCTTTTCAAGTCAGAGGCACATTGCGGAGGATTTTGGTGTGGGCCACGATACTGAAGTGGCTCAGCTAATTGAGGGCAACCTCAAGGTCAACACAAATTGTAGCGTAGACATAAAAGTCAAGGGCAGAAAAATAAATAGGGAAGGCAGAGTAATATGATGCAATGAAAAATGGAGATCAAGAGAGACACTTCAGAAAGGGCAGGACATGGCCATATCAATGGGCAAAAAACTTACTCTGTGGATATTTTCCTACGCACAATCTACAGTGAAAACCTGCCATCAACGAACACAAATTCTCAGCAGGATTAAGACTTGTGTTTAGCAAATATATAGGACTGATAAGATACTATGAAGTAATGTTACCTATAATTACAAATTTTAATCAGGCAGTTTCAAAATAGGAAGGCCAAAAGAATTCATGGTACATTTCCTTGATGTTTAACAGGTTTGAAAAAGAGATTCTGGTGACAAGTTTTCAGCAATCTAACCCAGCTGCAAACACAAAATAGCTTTCTGGAGCCTTATATAGACTAATCTAATACATTTCAGGAAAAAACCTGAGATCAATATATCCATATGTCATACAAGACTACACAGAACCATTTTGTCCTGGGAAATGCCAAAACCACTATCTAAATGGCAAAGCCGTCCGAATTGCCATTGAAAGATGGCATGGCTTTCTGGGTCAGCTGAATTTGAATAATAGGGTGTTCTTAGCCCAAATAACCTATTGACTTCCATATATAACAAAATAGAGAGACTCTTTCAAGTGCCTCCCAGCTTCAGCAGCTGTTGCTCTGACACTGTCAGCAATGCATCCATCTTAATCACAGTATGCGCCTTTCAACTTTCCTGTTTGAGGCTCTGCTGACTTCCTTCCACCCTTCAAGTCCCCTCATCCGCCCAAGACGTACGTCAGCTCAAAGCACTGTGCGAATACGGGTACGAGTTAAAACAATATATCTGATTTCTCCTGAATCATCCCTCTCTTTTAGCATCTGATACATACCCACCTACATATTCTTATACTTACAGGAGACTTATATCTATACTTACAGGGGACTTATATCTAGATGCCTATGGGAGGTGCCTTCTGGCTACTTGTGCTTTTCTATTCTGACGCACTCTGCTGTAGCAACTCCCGTGTAACTTCCTTGCCCATCACCACAGGCATTTTACTTTTTATTCTCATTATTCTTTTTGATTTTTCTTTGCTTGAAATAAAAGACTCCATATGTTTTGCTCTTCTTTTATTGCAACATGTTAATGCTGCTTACCAGAGGGCACAGTCAAACGAGGGATTGTCATGTGGACAGAATTACATACCCAAGAATTGCCTAGGGTGTATCACCTGTATGAGTGCTTTAAGCAGAACTCAGCTTTGTTTCTGCCAGAATTTAAAGCAATCTTTTAATGCTGAGAACAATACTCAATGTTTTCCAAGGGAATATTTGTTCCATCAAACTCTTTCAAATTAACTGGTACTTAATAGCCTACAACTCATTGCAGATATGTTTCTAGTCTTTAAAAATGTGACCCATCTGAATTATATCTGCTTTTAAAAGAAAGCTCAACCATATGCACTTTCAGTTAATTTTAAATCATATTTAAACTCCTCTCTTCAGTCGAGTTCTCATCTAAAGTAATTGAAATATTACTTCAACTGTATAGGTCATAACAGAGTCGAGAGTGCCTTAAAAGGACAGCAGTCGTCATATTTCACCACTAAAGCATGAGAAGGCTGCACATCTGAAACAGCCTTACTATACTGAGTAATTCACATTCACTACGTGGATTAGCTGAAATAAGCATAATAAATGAAAGAGAATAAAATAAAAAACAATTTCACACTAAGTGAAGGCTTGACTTATAGGAAGTGGCAGCTCTGATGGCCCAAGGCACAGAATTAGTTTTGCCACTCGATAATTTGACTGATTCACTCAAGTGGCCAGAAGAGGACATTTTCTGCCTGATTTCAGCGTAATCAAGTCACCTGCTCTGCGATTCCCAGGGCCAAGTCGCTGCACTCTGCTGCACCCCGCCTGCGTGCGGCGAGAAGCCAGAACACTGCTTTCTGCAGATGTGCGCAGAACTACTGAGCTGTCAACGATAGTGAGGTTTAGCTACATCTGTACAGTGGTGTATTTTCATTTGAACCCATATATGCAGTCTGAAAATAATCTATTCTGTTAACTCCTTTATTTACATAAAGTTTGTGGGTACTGATGGGATGTTCTCTCAGCTCCGGTACAGATACCAGCAAAGAGCTTATGCGTTACTTAGTCAAAAGTGGTGACAGATGCACCAAAAAAGTAATTCCAAGTGCCTGGAAATATAAATTACATTCTCTGTCATAATTAGAAATTACTATGAAATGCTTTATAAACAACCGCAGCAACATTCTGTGTTAAATTTATGTAACATGCTTTAAATACAATTTTCTTCCTCATGTACATATTATATAAAATGATTATAATATACATGCAGAGATTTGGGAATGCATATGAACAACTTGCATGACATGGTGTCACTTTTATTCCTGCTTTGCTGAACAGGGATCGGACTGATAAATGCAATATATGTGCTCATCTTTAAGCATATGACTGGCTCCCCTGGTCGTTATTTATAGCTAACCTTTCAAAGCAGTGATTGTATACTGCGTGTCAGAAGAACAGGATTTTATATTACTGTTGAAAGCAATATTTTGTTCCTTTTATGTAAATATTAGATTGAAACTGCCCCAGTCAGAAGAGATAATCCACTCAGAAATATCATTAGTATTAAAGCACATCCACTCGATATTCAAGTGTCAAAACCAGTAATTAGTTATTTTATGTCTTTGCAATTGTGCAAAGGTAAAAACAAATATATAACGTGTAGGAAAATGATTTAGCGTTTTAGAACAAATTTTCAACTTGACATATGTTACTGCATGATTCATCCACATTTTTCAGTATCAAAGTCCACGATCTGGCAAACTAAATCTGTTAATAAAATGAAAAGGTGACCTTGCTTAATTTAATAAGCCTGTGTAGAAATACTCTTTCAACATGTTAAAGAATTACAAAAAGGTTATCATAGCTCGCTTTCATGGGAGAGTACCTTTTCCAGCTCATTTCTCAGGCTTTTACAGTAAGTCATTAGATTACATAAAAACAATGTGGATCATTATATTTTAATAAAGGTTTTCCTTTCCTAATAAACCATCTGTCATTTACATTCAGACATGTATTATATAAAACGCTTCTTTCTCTGAAGTCAAGCTTTTCATATTCAAGCCACAGGAGGTTGGTAGCTCTACGCATTATTTTCCTTCGCAAAGGATTTTCAGGATGAATTCAGTTTCTAGAGTGAATCCTCCAGAACCCTGGTCCTACATTTACCTTTAAAACAGGTACAACACGGTAGCAGCAATGCCAGTTGCTGTAAGCATGCCTCTCCACCAACGGAAGGGGTCTCTCAGCAACCGGATGGTGTATAATACCATACTCATTATGTCAGCTTGTTTTTCTTTACACCAATTAATGTTGACTGTGATAAAATAGTTTATACAATAAAAATACATTTCCAGTGAAATCTTAATAGGGTCCCAGTCACTTAATGAGAACGATCAGACAATGGAATCTATTTTAGTTATGCTAGCTTCAAAATAAAAATGCGTGCCTCTTCAAAACGCGCAGCAAGAGATGGTTCCTTTTCATCATGAATCCTAATTTGTTGCCAGCCCTTGGCATCATGTTTTATTACTCGGGAAGGGCTGAAAGAAGAGGACATTCTTCTTGCACAGGAGGAAACACCAACGGCAGCCGCTGTGCTTTCTGGGTAGCAGAGGCCCGCGCCTTGGGAGGTCAGCTAGGCAACGCAGCCTCTCCAGAAAGGACAGTGAGGCAGCCTTCATCGCCACCCTTGCTCCTCCCCATTTTCTGTACACACAAAAAACATCGGCCCAAATCTCTCCCAGACTACCAGGACAGGTTTTAACTCCTTTACATAGGCAGACTCAAATTGTCCTCTCCCGATCACACGCAGCATTCTTCGCTTGGTTTGAACATATTTACCCTCTTGCTTTCAGCATACCAAGCTCTTCCTCCACAAAACCAATGCAAAGGCTAATGTGGAAATCAGCAGCAGCAAATGAAAAATTTCTACTATTTTTATCACCACCTCAACTCCAGGAGAAATATTTTGAGGAGAAGGGAGAACTAGAACCAGGTTTTTGCAAATCATCGTCCTCCAACAAGGGGGATTTCCATCTATCACTCTGGACTCCACATGCAAGCTACTCCCATCAGGGAGCTGCTCCACGGGCCCCAAAAGAACAAACACTCACCATTTTTCAGGTGACTTTCCACTCAGCACCCATTCTGGGAAACGTGTTGCTGCTTTTCACAAACCCTAGTCCGCACAACCCAGGAGAAGAATGAAGACCGCTGGGACAATCAAAAGGGGATATTGGTTTGACACAGGCACTTACTGAATTCACAGTTTTGCAAAAGAATCCTTGAAGAACATGTTCTCCAGGACACTAGAGGAAGTAGTAAACAACTTATGTTTTAGCAAATAAGTAATCCAGCCCAAATCAAGGGGATTGTTTGTTTGCCTAATCTTAAAAACGTATTTAGGTATTCCACTTGTCTAGGACTCCTGAGGTTGTATGACAAGGACCAAAGCACAACAGCTGTTAAATTACATTAAAAGTACTGACCAGAATTGTAACTATGGAAATATTAGATTTCAGTATAGTACATGCTTTAGTTTTAATCCAGTGAGTTTTATCCCTTTTTTTTTCTGAACAATTTGCAGCCATGTTGTTATATCAAGAACACACCCTGATGAAGCTTTCCTTTAGGAAACCACACTACTCAAATCTAATACAGATCCAAATGCTGCATTTTAAGATATTATTTATACAAACATAGTAGATTTCAACACTGGAAATAGATGATGGGTCAACGTTTTTCTGCAACCAGAGATGCAGTATCCAGCCAGTTACAATTATATCTATTTAAACAGTTATAGACAGTTACCTCTTAAAGTCATCGGAATAAAAATGTACGTGTGTGCAGCTATCTCAAGCTTAGCAGGTCTTCTGAACACTGCTGGACAAGTCTAAAGCAGAGTAGGGGTATCAGTGACGATCTATGATCCTTGTCTCCAGTGCTGCATGCCATAATATTGAATTTCTATTGCTAGCATAAAGTAAGCTTCTTTTGAAACAGAGGATCATGAATAGGCCTTATGTCACCCAAGGTAACACTCCAGAATCTGAAGATGCTTGATTTGCCTACCAGAGGATTATCACCCTACAGTGCATTTGGCGAGCCTTGCAACAAGCCAAATCAATAAGCCATTCTCCAATAGCGTGAATGTAAAAATCCTTCTGTGACAATACAACTCCAGGGAATCCAAAAGACAGCCTCCTGTGTTAAAATGCAAGACTGTACAATATGCAGTCAGTCTGGGATTCTTACACAAACACTCTTAAAGCATTTAAATACACTTGCTGTGATATTGGTTGAAAGGAGGGAGTGGAAAACATTTCGGACCTAACCATTTGTTCAACTCAATCGTGCCATTATAAAGGAAAATAAAACCTAACAAAAACTATTCAGTTACAATAGTGTTGATATTGTCAGAAGAAACCAGAAAACAGGGAACGCTGAAGACAAATCGTTCATACCTCCTGATACTACTTTCACTTTAAGACATTTCTTAATAATGACTTAAGAGCTAAACCAGTTTCAAAGTCAGTTAAAGATGCAACAGAGAGAAGCAGACAGGTATTATAATCATTATAGACCTCAGTGCCATCAGACAGGAGGCTAATAGAAAAGGTGGCAGTAAAGAATGTCACAGATGATAAAAAGACAGATGAAAAATTACTGGTTTTGCTAACTCTGTGATACTCTGGCCAACTTTTTGAAATGATTCCCTTCCACCTGCAAATCAAGACAAATTCAGTGCAGACCTGCCCTGAGTGTCAAGACAATATTCTTAATTCTCTCAGCGTGACGACTTTGGTTGAACTGTGTCATCTCAAAAGATGTAGGAACTCAGCAGAATCAAATTTTCAAAAAATTCTGTGCAAATGCTTAAACATGAAAGTATATTACTGAGTTTCACACTTCTCAGACAATAATTAGTAGCTGAGGCTATGTGTAAATTAAATTTACAACAAGGTTAACCATTCAGTAAATTCTCAGCAGCTTTAACTATTCATTTGTCAAAAGTGTAATGTCCCACCCGATAAAGCAGACACTAAAAATGGATCCCTAAGAAAGACAATATTAAAAGAGAAAAGGAAAGAGAGGAACCGAGTGACTCATCATCACCAAGTATAGTTTTTAGATTACCAGACCTCTACTGAATGGCTGTATTTTAAAGAGTAATGATATGATCCTGCATTCCTCATTCACTCAAACTCATGCTCCCTTCAGCACAGAAATTTGCTGGCATGAGATGGGGTGGTACTCAATCATGCAGCATACATGGTCTTTAATTTTAAAATCCAGTTAAATAGATGTTCTAACATCATTTTTTATCTCAGAACATTTCATGATAATATAAAAGAGTGAGCATGTAACTTATTTGTCAGCTTTACTGTGCAGTGGATAACTTTCCTATGTTACTCACACGAGCTCGCATTTCCCAAAGCTACATGCATTCATTATGACAGCAAAAATGAAAAGTTGCTAAAGAGAAGTATGCATTTTTATTATTGTTTGAAAAAATAGATCTTTCTACAGTCCTCTGAGCTTCTGAGTGTGTGATTTGTATAAAATATTTCTCATTTTGGGGACACACCAGATGGAGTGCAGGGCACTGTGGGATATGCCATTTATCACAATGACAGTGCGTAGGTAGCACTGATCCTCTCACCACAGGGGGAAGCTAGAGCTGCAAATGTGGAGCAGCATTAAAAGCCCGACGAGTGGAGTTTGGCAACACTTGTACTACTCATTAACTTAATCATATTAATTTATTAGCCATATATATCAAAGTAATTCACTACTGAATTGTCACCAAGAACAATTTATAAACTGTTAACGTTCCCCATAGGCAGAGGAGTGTTGTGGCATCCTTAATCAGTATGTTTGCCTTTGATTAAAAATAATAATTTCCACCAAGCCAGGTAATGCCAACAATGACAAAGTCATGCATATGTTTCTCATTATAAATGGAACTTTAAAATGACATCTATGACAAGCGGGGAAAAAAAGGATAACCATGAACAGTGAAATGAGCCACAGAAACTGGATGTAAACATACCAAAATGTTCAGTTAAGTGTGCTGAGAAAGGAAAGGGTTCCCTTAACACTGCAGGCGTCTGCTCCCTGCTCTCAGAGGCTCCAGGACTCCTGCCAGCAGCTGCCAGCCACAGCGGCCCTACATCAAACACCCCAGGAGGGAAACTGCTCAACAGACTTCTGCACAGTGACCCTGAGCGAATGCTTATTCTTCAAAGAACAGCTCTTTCTTGGAAGCAGGCTTTGCAATACAGAGTGGGGGCAAACGTTCAGAGCCTGGTTTTGGCAATCCCAGTCTCAGCCAATGCTACACATGGAGCAGATCTGTTGCCTCCAGCCCCACTACACCCCTTCCTAAGGCAATGGCCTTGCTCCTGCAGCTCCGCTCTTCTGAGCCTGACCACATCTCACAGTTCCACAGCCTGGAGAGACTGGTGGGCACTGGAGCAGCATCAGTCCTAGATGGAAACAAGGAGACAATCCATGAGGTCGACGGCACTAGGGAATTCCCACCGGCAGCTCTGCGCCTCAGTGGGGCTGTGCTGGCTGACCCTGTGCCCACCCTGCTAAACAGCACCTGGATACCAAAGATCTCAGAAGCCTCCAGTCTGATTCATCCCTCTAACACGGATACGCCAAATTAAAGTGCTAAAGACAGCAGCAAATACTGTTTTATCCTCTCCTTTCTGTAGAAAGACGAAGTGGCTGCTGCTATCACTGCTGAACTGAAGTAACACATGACCTTATCATAATCCTGTGAGCTGCTCTATTTATTCGAGTCCCACAATGATGTGACTTGGTATATCTATTAAAATATTAATTTCACTAAAATATTAATTACATTAAACTATGCAGTTCACGGACAGCTTCTTAACTATTAATAAGACAAAACTATCCTGAAAAAGTATTGGTATCTGTACAAACAGATCAATATTTTAATTATTACACTCTAAAAAACTCTAGACAAACAGCTAATGAAACAGTGTCTATTCCAACCGTCTGTTGATGAAATAAAAAGAACAAGTAATCCAGTTGATAATGAAAATAGCAGTTTCTCTGACACATCTGGAAGTGCAGGTGGTTTGCTTCTCTCACCTGGGCAGATGAATGTAAGAACACAGCAGAGACCTGATGGTAGATCCGGCAGCGGGTTTACCCAGGAGACCTCCCGCCTGCTCGTGGCAGCACCAGCCGCAGCCTCTGCACGTGGTACGTACCAACAAGTTTTCTCTGGTAGGGAAACAATCAACTGGGGATGAACCTTTGAAATTCTGATTCCTCCCGCCTCCCAACCTGCAAAGGCCACCCAAGTCAAGTACCTTTTTGAAAATGCTTCGTTTTCTAACACACAGTTCCCCATCGGCGAGGATTCCCCCCATCTCCCACACTGAGCACGCGGCAGCCCTCAGCCCTCAATCCTCCCTGCAGTGTACCCACCAACCCGTACCGAACACACCCTGCCAATGTCCCCCACGTCAGCCTACCAGGCTGCCCACAGCTCAGGCAGCAAATCCCAGAAACTTAAAAAGGCAGCAGAAATGTTTTAAACAGGCTTGAATCCATCTTCCTGGCACCCAGCCACGCCAGACCTGCCAGCACCCCGTCAGCTTCAGCTACAGGATTCCACACACACAGACAGTCAGAGAAATGCCCATCCTACCACTTGAAAAAACCTGCCCCAGAAAGCAGATTTGTGCCCTGTACCACGAAATTCTAAGGGCAAGATGATTTTCTCCATGAGCACCCTCACCCTGAAAACAAGACTGAGCAGCCCCCCTAAAGGTTTTATTGAAATTATAGCAGCCGTTCTACAAACTGGATAGAAAAAAATTCCAATGAAGACTTCATACAGTGGTTTTCTAACCTTTTTTGGGGACTACCTAAATGAAAGAGAGAGGACTGAAGTTGGCACAGATAACTCAAAAGATCCATCCAACTGTTCTTTCAGCTTCTTTCTGTATCAAGAGTTTTCTGAATTATCGGCTTAAATCACATGATGGATTTAAGCTTCTCTCCGCACAGCAAACTACTTCTTCAGACCCTAAACTTCCTTGACAATCTGTTCCCTAAGTCAGTCCCTGCTGGCTTGTTAAGACGCACTCCTGACAAAGACCTGCACACTAACAGGAGATAAGGCCTTTTTTTGTTCAGGTCACTTCATCACACCGCGCTGTTTGAAGAACCGAGCCTTTGATGACCGTCCCCCGTGCCATACAGGATTTTCCCTTTGCCCTCGCAGCAGGCCAGGGCACCACGCTGATTCCACACTTCCTGCATGAATGCCAGAAGAAAAACACTTTCTCCTCAGTTAATGCAGAATGGACAGTACGTATCAGCTCTGGAAGGATGCAGTTTGGGCACGGTTCCTGTGCTGTTTACACAAGCCCTTCCCGGTGGCATGCATCCCAGACACGCCACCTCATCTTTCCCCACCACAGCAGCTTTAACCACGCTGCTGCTCTAGTCTCATCGTAACTCAAATGTCCCCATTCCCCAAAGGTGGAAGGTACCTACAACTACTTAAAAAGGTCGAGGCTTCACTTACGGCTCCTTCACAAACTACGTATGTGTAAGAGCAGTTGTAGTCCACTTTGCCAAGAGGTAAAAATACTACACTCCGCATTGGGGAATGCAGAATGCCTAATTTAACTACCTGTTTATTATGTGAAAATGACCATGTAAACTGAGCTGACACAAACCAAATGGGTGATGAAAATAACAGCACATTTCAAGGAGTGGGAACACAGATGGCTCACTCAAGTCTACAGGAAGTTACTAATCATCACTCTGCAATAACCTCTACAGACAGATCTGTGAGCTCTGCAGCCAGAACAGCGACTTCTTCAGATCTCTCCATCTAACCAACGGAAAGTCTGGACACAAACTCCTTCACTGTAACTTGACAGAAACTAGAGCAGGTGAAACTAAAAAATGCAATGGATGGATGGATGAATCATGCTGCATCTGCTGATGTGGAGTCTGTTACTCAAATGAGCTTATCTGAAGAAGAAAACAACCCAGATGCAAAGTCAGACACATTAAAAAATGAAGTGGTCACATGCGAAGAGTGTGGTGGGTTGTTTGTTGAGTTTTTTTAGAACAATGTAGGCAGATTAACATAACTGTCTGCATAGCTGTGCTGTAGGCAGAATAGGCAAGGTTAGACACCAGGATTACCAAGGAGGGGTCAAAAAGACACCCAAAATAAATGCTTCAGGCAATTACACTGCAGTTAGAGGAAGCAGGTAAGTGAAGAAGTCACCAAGATGTGAAGAGTCATCCTTGCCTCCTTAACAGCATCCACTCTACTGGAAGAGATGGATCCAGGCCTACCATGCTGCAAACTCTCCTCAGTCTCTGCTCCAGCCCTGGTCCTGCTCCCCTCCCACAGCCATCAGAAACACCGCGTGAGAGAAGAGTGCGCCAAGAGAAAGCCTCTGCCAAACCAGGAAACATTCATTTTACATACAAATTCTGTGGGACAAAACTGTCAGAACCAGAGCAAATTATATCCACGTGACATCATATATAACCAAATTAAAACTCAGCCAGTAGACAACAGGTTAATATCCTTGCAACTTTTATTCCAATTTATTTTCCAGCACTCCAAGTCTGGAAGAAAAACCTCTTCTTGTGTGAGAAGTGTTAAAATGCTTTTTGTTCTTAGTTTAGCCAAAAGGAAAGAATCCAATTGCAAAAGTGATGAAGGCAACCCAAGCAAAGCAGTCAGTAATTAAGTGTAAATAGGTATAAATAAAACTAATGGAGGCTTCTTATCCAGATGCTCCATCAAGTTTACAACAGCCCAAATCCCCGTTGAGTTTACAAGTGGCTCTTCTGTCACCTTTCCTTCACCAGCAATTCCCCCAAATTGTACACTGTTATTTCTTTATGAATAAGACAAAACAATGCAAAAACTTTAGGAGCTCCGATTCCTGCATTACAGAGGCTGTCAGCATGGAGCTGCACCCACAGGGACCCTCTCGTCCACTGTCCTCAGCCATGCTGTGATGCTTGGGAAATGTGCATTTTCTCCCGCGCACAAGCTGCTCCCAAAACTCCCTTTCAGCTACTTAAGGCACACTGTGACTTTGGGTGCTTGGTCACGCAGAGGTTTTCACAGGCGGCTCCCAAGTTCACGCAGGCAGCCACCCTGGGCCTGGGCTGAAAGGCAGCCTCCTGGGGCCAACCTTCTCATGTAACGCTCAGCGTGTTAAATAAAGTGGGACATGTCCCTGTCATCACTTCAGACTCCAAACAACTTACGTCTAGAAATTCAACATCTATTACTCAAACTCGGTGATACTCAAAATATCACAGAATGTGTTTATGATACGATTTTACTGTGCATACTCAGCACACTGCATCCTAAAATATTTCCCAATTTAAGGCAATATGGTAGTCTGCAGAATTGGATGTCCTATTTGCAAACACACAAAGGGTGGAAAAGTAATGTGGAACATTCTGGATTTCTGACAAGACATTATCAATGCAAGGTGGCTCTTGTGCTTTCCTGTCTATTGGCAATAACATAAACAAAGCCAAATCCATGGAATTGCTGAGCTGAGAACACGACAGAGCCACTAAAAAACCCCTCATTTATAAACTGCCAATAAGAGTAAAAACACAGGTTTTTTTGCTCTAGCAACATGCTTCCGTACTTTATTAACTACTTCAGTTAAGGTCACTGTGACTATTGCTTAAGAATGCTCATTCCCACTTCCACAGTGATAAAAGGTTATTGGTTCACTGTGATGTCCTCATGACACTTGGAGCTGTTGGGGAAATTAAAGATCTCAGCGTTGTTACTCCCCTGAACAGAGACCCGCTGAGGCACTCAGCTGCAGTGCAAGCGGTTCTGCAGAGTCATCTGTAAGATCAAGTCAGAAGGCACTATACTCCTATCAATCATTTTTCTTAATTCTGCTTTTCCTGTAAGATCTTCTATGATGTTATATTCTGCTTAACACTTCACTAAGTTTGATCATTATGGAGATAAAATATATTTAGACTGGACTCTAATCCTAAAACTGTAATCTTAAAACTGCTAAGCCTGTTGAATATTTAAACAATCACGTTTATAAATATAGTCTGTTAATATAGCTTTATTACCAAAATAAAACTTGGATCAATTCATAAAGAATTAAAACACTCATCAGGACAGCACAAGATTTAATTTAAACTCTATTAATAAATTAACAAATTGAAATAAAATCTTATGCACTAAATTATGTTCAGGGCTTGTTTATAATTCCACATATTTCCATACTAGTTTTTTCCTATTATGATCTTGAATGCACATTATTAAAGTACAATCCACTGTGGCAATGCAAGACTTGTCTGTTTTCAAGTGTTTCTTCTGTAATTCATACTAGCATTTCTCCATCTTCCCAGCACACATTAATGATGTTACAATACAATACGCATTAGCCATGCTGTTCATATCCCATGAGAACTAAAATACACAGGCATCTGAGAGGAAGAAATGCAGGCTACAGGGCTCTCGGAGACAATAGTTCATTTTCTCAGGTTTTTTTCTTTTACTAAAATAACACATCTAATGGAATTTCCTATAAGGAAATTACAATTAATAAAGAACTAAATTACAAATCCATTAGATTTCACTCACTGCAGCAACAAAACAGAGTTTTCATGAACACTCAAAAAATCCAATAATGTAACCTCTGGTAAAGCTTGAAAAAGCCCTGAAGGACAAGGCAGTTAGATCAATATTAGTTTATTTTAACTGCTGTGCAGTATGAAGAGATGAGGCTGATCATCTGATGGATTTTATTACCTGTCGGAGAGATAAGTCCTGGTGATAAGAGGCCTGGAACTCCATGGGGCAGAAGACGCGCATTTTCTTGTATCGCAACTCCTAGTGAACGCTTGGGGGGTCTTCCTGGTCGTGAGCTGATGAAATAAGAGGATAAATGAAAATATTTCTTTTTGAAATATCTGCTTACTACACATTGTATTGATTTGTATAAAATATTTGAATCGTCAACGGTACACAAAAATACATTAGAAATACTTGCCTAGGAAAAAAAAGAAAAACGTGATTAAACACACAAGACTTGTTTCAAATGAACTAACAATAAACTCCCAAACAGCTCCTATAGTTAACACAGTCATGAGCTCCAAGTCGCATAAATGACTAGAAACATAAGTTGCTTTTTTTCAATCTGCACCACAAGACCAGAAAGCAAGCAATCCATATTTCTAGCCCTATTGTACCACTGCTTCCCTAACTGGTATCTTTTTCTTAACACTACTGTATTACGGAAATACATCTGTAAATGAAGCTCAAGAAATTCACGTGCATGGGGAATTGACGTGTAAGGTCTTCAAAAGGAACATGATGTATGACCCAGCTCACCAGCCGTGGCTCACAGGGGCTGTGGATTAACGAGGCGATGGATGACCGTAGGGAGGCCAGAGCTGTTCAGAGAGGGTGCCCCAGAGCCCACCAGCTCGCACCCCGTGCTGGGTGAGTACGGCACGAACCGGCTCAGGGCTGACCCGGCGTCAGCCTGGCTGACCCGCCTGCTTTGCAGAAGGCACACGTACCTCTACTACCCACACAGCAGTCAAGCTTTGCCATTATCCAGGGCTTCCACGGCCCTACAGGTGGCTGGTGGAGAGAGGTCACTGCTGCACGGCCGACACCACACACCTGCACCGCAGACAACCGAAAGCTGTGCTGCCTAAAGATGACAAGCTGAAACCTTGAGTGCAGCGTAACCTCAAAGCTTGCCTTCTGAATCACGGCACGTAACCGCCTACTTCTGAAGATGCAGCAATAATTTAACATTGAGCTTTCCCAAAACTGGCTATTTACCTTTACGGAGTGACAGGTGTTTTCAATTATTACAGACGGGTTAAACCAAGAATGCTAGTGCAACCCATCAAAAACCTCACCGAGCAGCCTCCGAATTACCATTGCATTTCTAAATCCAAAACATTATAGGTCTGATTACAGACCTGTTACATTTAACTACTGTTTTCCAGAACCGCATGTATGCCTTACGTCAGTGTGTGCACATGAAATCATCCTACACCGCTGCCACGGTAATAAACCACTTGAATGAACTCTTCCCCAAGCCCGCTAATAAAAATGCAACCTCCTCGTGTTCGAGAGAGTATTGCTGCTTCTCTTCGGTCAAAACAAATTTTAGCCTGTTGAATAATAGAGCTTTTGACAAACAGAGAGAAACATCGTGTAACATGACTAAGCTGCCACAACGTATGAGGTCTGAAAAGAAAGCATTTCCAAAATGACTCCTAGTTCACAAAGAAATTTAAGTTAAACTTCACTCTATCAACCTAGAGCGGCAAAGCCCTCCATCAGTGCGAGACAAACTCTGCGTTCAAATGAAGACAACTTCCAGCAACGCTGCACAGAGGTACCATTAACCTGTTCATTTTTCACACAGCGTGCTAGTGTTATTTTGTTTTACTGTACATCAAAGTAGCAGAAAATCATTTTTTCCGTTTATTACTTTATCTCTATAAAACTATTCCCCTCCTTTTCAGCTTCGTGTTTGCCCATTTTGTATTTCATTTTATTCAGTACTTTTTCTATTTTTCTTTTTTATGCCTGAAGTGGTTTATCATCCTACGACGGCTGTGCAGTAAAGCCTACGACAAGAGCCCAGACTCACCGGGCTGTAAAAATGTAAACCTAAACGAAGAGTATCTGAGTTTCACAGAAGTTAGACGGATACATGCATTCTGTATTAAAATCACCTACTGAAATCAGTCACTGCACCCGTCTAACGGACAGTATTAGGCTGGTATGGGGGGTTTTAAACAACAAAGAACTGTTGCTCTTTTAATTTACATGCATGTGTAAGTGCTTAGTTGGCACTTACTGTCTCAAAAAAAAAAAATTAGAAAACAGCTAAAATTAGCAGCTTTTTCCCACAGAAGAGCTCAATCAACAAAACTACAAACTTTTTCTTCTAAAGATCAAATTCTGAAAAATTCTTTGCACAGAACTCCATATGCTGATAGTAATCCAAGAAAAACATTTTTCAAACTGAACAGTTCTAAAAGATTTTCTTGAGAGACATTTTATTTATGATTTGGGTTTTCAGAGGAAGAGGAGAGGAGCCAGTGGAGTTTCACTCCTGGTTATGCAGTTTTTGCCCCAACATCAGTTTATTTCTATGACTCCACTGACTGAGTAGACAGCTCATAGCCCACAGATTTACCAGAGCAGATAGCTAGGTGTTTCCCAGCCTATACTACAAGCAGACGTGAAACTCTCCAATCTGTGCTTATGCACTGACAGATCGCTCAGGATTAAAAAAAAGTTTTAGGAGATGATGAAAGAGAAGTTCACGCCAAAACCTACTCAGTTCCCTTTTGGAGTCCCACTGACTGCATTATACCCTGCCTACTCACACAAGCAAGGCAAGCACTGTTGGGAAAACACCCAGCAAAACACTGCTGTCTGGGCTTGGGTGCCTTGGGAATCGTGGCCCTTTTGGGGAAGGGATCTGAGAGGCTCTGCAGGCGCAGAAAAAAAATAGTGCATACTTCTAACCTATTCACACCCTTTTAGTGAATAATACTATAAAGCAGTAACCACAAAGGGCCAGATTCTGGTATTATACAGCCTGAGGCATAATAATTTGAATGGAATTGTCCCCAGCTGAACATGTTCGAGCAAAATCCAAGTCCTTTGTCTCTGATTTAATGTTAGCTTTTACGTGAACCACTCAAGGCTGGATGCTACTTATATCCGACTGTCGTTCACACAGCACCTGCAAAAGAACCGTTTGGGTCTTCAACTGTGTTGCGTAGCGTACGCATGAACGTCGTCAATGCAGTATGCCTGGTTCCGAACCAAGGGAAGCAGGCGAAGAGCCACCCAGCACGCGGATATGCTACTGCAGAGTCGGCAGCGGACACCTCGCACTTCCAGCTGGCTTGCCTGAGATGCCACCCACGATGAACCAATGCGTTTTGCTCGGGAGGACACCGGAGCCCACACCTCGGCAGCACAGCTGAGCCCAAACACTTCCAGTCCCAGAAACAAGTTTTCTGGCATTTTTATTTGAACACGAAAAGAGACAGGACATAAATATTTGCTCTAAGTCTTATTTTAAGCAAGATACACAGAAAGGAAATAACGACATTAGTAGATTCAACATTTTTATGTGATTTACTTCACATTGTGTAGACGCTGCTGCCAGGGCTAGGGCTGGCATCACTACGCCATGCAATCTCACCGGTCTGTCTCTACACTCCCAACACCCAGTATGCCTCTGTGTTCTTACGGACTCTAGAATTCTGTCAAATTCCACATTTAGTATTTAAAATACACCTACTCCTCACAATTCAGAGAAAACTGCTAAGACATGCCTTGAAGAGAAATCACAAGGCAAACAGAATTATTATTTGGGGAGAGTAAGACATAATTTCTGATTACATAAGTATTAGCATAGAAATGCTAATAGCATTAGCACATAAATATTAACTGTATTTAATATTACTTCTCCTGATCTTGTGTCACACTGCTTTTCTATTGCATTTTCTTTATCACCTTCTCCTTTATCTCAGTGAAGAAATGTAAATATTCAAGAAGTGTAGAAAAATCTTTTCCTCACTGATAACAAAGGAAGCATAAACAGGAATGATCAGCTTCAAACAATATTAAAAGTATTTCTTTGAGAGTCTAAAACCTCGACATAAACTTTACCTTTCCAATTAACAAGTCTTTGTGAATGCAAAATGACACAATTCTAAATTAGATGTTATTTCCGTTAGAAACTGCTAGTTTATGGATACCTTTTAAAAACATTTTAAAGTACAGGAGTTACGGTCTCAAGTGAAGACCATGGAGATGAAAACAGAAGTACAATATCATTTCTCATTAATGCATTTAGTAATCTTATTCTTTTTACTAAATAAATGCAAATAAATTGGCCACCTCAAAGTTTATACTGATCAAAATTCGATCAGTATCTCTCAAAACCAAATAGCCCTTGGATCATCAATTACTGGAAGATGATATGAGGTTTTGGTTTTTTATCTGTGTTTACACTATGGTTATGTAGCCATCCTTGTCATCCTCTCCACTGTACCCCCACAAAATCAGTAACTCTGAAAGAGAAAAAATTAACTAATCTGCATGATGTTCGTTTTTTTACTTTATTTGTAATTCAATTTGTTAAAGACCAGATTGCATTTTAAGCAATATATTTGACAGAACTAATACAGTAAAATGTTGAGAAATAATTAATTAATTTCTGCTTTCCCTTTATTTTCCACTCCTGTTGAGGGCTAATTTTATTATTATTCCTCTCAAAGTTCCATTCATTCCCTAGACATCTCAAGGATTTTTCATTTGAATCAAAGCATAGGATCAGGCTATTTCCATGGTTTTGTTAAAATTACTGATCAGCCCCATCTTTTATAAGTCTATATCTACATTCATGATAGACAACTGTATTTCATAAAAATCCACTGATTCATCAACACTTTGTAAAATGTAATTAATCAGTGGAATCATACAGCACATCACTGTTGATGTATGATAGCGCTCCACCTTTGTGCTTTTAAATATAGGAGATTTACTAGAATCAGAAGTGAATTTGCATATTAATCAAGACAAATAAACATGTGGTGATTTAACTAGGAAACTGTTATTTGGATGACAATTTAATCAGCACAGGTTGAAAGGTCCATCACTGCAGCATCCTGTTTCTGCTAAAATATTGATTGCGTTACTGATTTCAGTAATGCTTTATTTTACAGGGCACAAATAACCATGTAATTACTCTTTAATTGAATGGTAATTGCTTGCTGGCAATTATTTGTTAAGTTTTGGAGTTTAATTACTAGGTTATTGGTGTTTTGTGAAATAAAATGTTATGGGTTAGTAGCCCAAAATATTTTCTCTCTGAGTAGTCTGTCAAAACTAGAAAAGTAAGTTACGATGGTATGAGTTTGACAAATAACACTGTAAAACTAAAACTATTATTAAAATGATCAGATGAATCTTTGAATGCTTTCCCTTTACAAAATTAACATTAGATGTAACATTTGTAAGATAAATGGAGAAATACTGTACCACAGAAGCATGATTTCCTCTGGGGTCTAGTCCACCATTTAGCATAATTTATCCTGATGTTTTGCTTTTCATTCTCATTGCTTCTTTAGAGGAACTGAAATAGTATCCTACCCTCTTGAGAGCAAAGAATAAACCAAGTAGAAATATATTTCAACGGTACTTCATATTTCTGCAACTGAAGTGGATTACCACCAGCACATTATCTTAGCAGCCTATAAACTTTGTAGACTTGGCAGTTAGCTAGATAACAAGGGAAAGCATTATGTCTCACAGTGTCAATGAGATATGACACATTCTGTGATATATTTATTCCAAGTTGTGATAGATGAGGTACCCGATACTTTGATCGTTAAGATTTGAATTTTACTTCTACACTTTTCATTTTTGTCATCAACTATTTATGAATTGGCAGTAGACAGTCTAGCAAAGACTGCTGATTTTGTTTTTTCAAAAGATATCCAGGTAATAAATTAATTATTGATTCCATGAGGCTTGAGCTATTTGGTATAAAAATATGCTAGACTTGTGATTTAGGAAGTTCTCATATGTATCACAGATTTCTTCAATAGCAACATATTTTGTTAGGCTTAAAGGAGAAATATAGAAGTACTATACGATATGCTGCATAAATTGCTCTGATAATAATGTCAGTAACTAGCACAAATACTGAGAAGTTAAAAAAAAAAAAAAAGGCACGCCACAAAAAAACCCACAATTCTAGTTGCTTTCCTGAAACTGGAACAGGAACCACAAATTAAAATTTTGCTCTCCTCGAAGACCATGAAATACCTCCTAGTGCTTGTACTCTTTGAAGCCTTTACCAATAAACCTAACATGTTGATAATTTGAGTGAAATTTCCTTTTATTACCTTAACGTTTTCAGTTGTAGCATGGATTTAAAATAGTCTCCTTGCTTCGGCATTTATTACAACATTTCAAAGATGCCAAAGGTAGTTAAACTCTGCTTGACCTTTCAGTGTTTAAGAAGAGAGGCAAACTCTGACCTTGCCGCAACCTGATTCTGTCTCCTCTCAGCGCTGGCAAACTGATCACTTGTCTAACCATTGCAGGACATT
>NW_010240854.1:0-46458 GCF_000690775.1 Eurypyga helias | reverse complement strand
AGGAGGAAAAAAGTCATCCATGCAAAATGGGCAATTAACATTAATCATACATGAAGCTGGTTGAGCTGGTAACTAGAACCTGGTCCCTATGGCAACTCTCATAAAAGAGTGCCCACACCGGCACGAGGAGAGCCACAGCTCATCTTCCACGGGTTCAGCGGGCTCCCCTCTCACTCCAGCGGAGAAAAGGAAATTGGGGAGAAAAGCACTGCCATTCCAGAACAAAACTTTACCACTCAATTCTCCAGGGGTTTTCAGTGATGAAGGTCCTCAGCATCAGCCTCAGGGAAAACGTCGGAGGAAGTTTGTTCCTAAAGCATCACACATCTCAACTTTTTTTCCGTCATTATGAATTGGTGTTACTGTTAGAAAAAGATTCCTTAATGCCACTGAATGGTTCAGAGCCAGGATAAAGTGAAATATTCCATCTTTATGCAGTTTACCACTAAGAATGGAAAGTAGCACATGATCATTGTGTTCTTGCTAAACAACAGCAATTAGTGAAAAGTCCAGTATGGGTGTAATACCGCACATACGTCCCTTATCAACAACGAGGCTGGTTAGTTCAGAAGCTCCCCCGTCGACACAAGCAGAAGCGACAGCGAGAGAACAATCGCCCCGCTGACACCCGCCTACATGGCCCCTCTGCCCCTTGTACCACGCAGCCTGGCACCCCGGCTCACCGCCCGCAGGTGGCTTCTCACGCACAGACACCTAAGCTGGGCCCAACTCCGACCCCCAGGCTGGTAAAACGGGCAGCCCACACTGCCTGCAGGAACCACGTTCTTCCAAGGCAGGAGCACTTCAGCCCCTGTGACCCCCCCTCCGCTCAGCTTCTACCCGCACAGCCAGCAGTGACACGGAGGAGCTGGCGCCGGGATTCACCACGCCTGTCACCAAGGTCCACACACACACACTACCCTGAAATTACTGCACTGAGGTTTGGTCCTCAGGGGATGAAGGCTTCTCAGCCACACAGCTACTCACCCTCTACCTAAACTTTTCCTCAATTTTCATACCAGTCCTGTACCCAGCCCACCCAGTCCACTTCCTCCAATCCCTCTCTCCCACATTTCATCCTTGCACAACGTTCTGAACATCTGTAACTTTCTGCCCTTAACCCACTCATCACATCACTTCCATCTTTCAAACCCTAGCTATCCTTAATGCTTTCCTCCCATCCTCTACCTCCTGCCAAATGCCCAGTTCTCCTCTGGTCCTAGTCTTGTCTCTGCCTTTTTCTGGGAGCTCCCCACCCCACTAAGAGCAGCTCCAGTGCTAACTCCTATGATGTCTTTTTATATCTCCTAACAAGGAGGAAGAGATGATACCTGCGCGATGCCCAAGCACGTGAGCTGAGACAGCCACGTGCCAGATGCTCTCTGCCTCCTCCTTCACCTCCACCCTCTGGGAATGGTGTGGGGTGGCTGACAGGGTGAGGAAAGGTGGTCCCTAAGCAACCCTGCTTGCTCCTGTCCCAGGGACTGGCAGGACATGCAGGTAATGGAGTAGACGGCATTCAGCACAGCACCAGATGTGGCTAAAATCCTTCCCAAGGCTCCATCTCCCGGACCTCCTGCCACAATGACCTTTAGCAACAGCCCACGTCACGTCACTCATGCAGACGCCTGAGAATGCAACACAGCAGAAATAAAGCAAACCACCATGCATCCACCAGGAGACTGGTTTTTACTAAATACACCAATTCCACAGTTATACGTTGCTATACAGCATTGGGATATGATAGAAGCCACCAGTCAGACCGTTCAGCGCATGCAGAATTCCAGAGCAGCAGCACTCGGGTTTGGAGTGTCACATGGCTGGGCTCGCTCCCAGCTTCACGCAGCTGAAACAGCCTCAAACGCTCACCCGCGCTCTCTACCTCAGCCCAAGGCAGGATCAAGGACGCTCAGACCATTCCTGACAAGTGTGAGTCTAGCCTAGCTCTGAAAACGCTCGGTGCTGGAGACGTCACAACATCCCTAGGCAAATCCACACCACTCCTTAGGCCAGCCTTCCTATCAGGAAAGGTCTGTGGGAGAAGGGGGGCTGACAATTCACCTAGTTCTCCTTGGTTTAACTTAAGCAAGACACTTTTTGCCATCTACCCAGCAGACTTAGAAAACAACTTATATTTTCCTGCTTTACGAACACGCTTCTATTTTTTGAGAAGTATTTTGCCTTTGTGAAGTTTCCATACATACAGACGGAATTGATAGGCTTAGTGTTTATACCCATGATCTTCAGACTCCCCAGACATGGGCTACAAAGAGCAAAGGTACACACCTTATCCCCAGATTACAGACAGAGATAGGGTAACTTGAGCCTCCTTAGCTTTTTCTTACACCGCCTATGTCCTTACGGAACTGAATCCTACTTAAGACAAGCTTTCCATTTGGTCAAGATCATTTTGCATCTTAATGCCTTCTCCAGTGCGCACAAAATCCCTACCACCTTGATACTGCCTTCAGGCTTAATAAGCAATTCATTCTTTTTTCGCCAACCAAGCAATTATTGAAGTCCCTGCACCAAACCGAAAGCAGTCCCCATACCCAGGACATGCTTCCAGTTCAGTCCGAACTAACAAGCCCGGCAAAGCCGCCTGCCTGGGGAGAGGAGATGCAATGCACAGTGTTTTATTATCCCTTTTTAGCCCACAGCCAATTCTTGGTTTCCACATTTTTCATAACTGAGTCCAAATAGATCTCTGATTATTAATACCAGTGTTGACATCTTCTTGATAAAGATTCATTAAATTTTTTCTTTGTCAAAGCAAGAAAGGTGATGGAACAGACAATTTAAGGGTTGACTACTCACCTGACTACTCACCTGACAGAAAGTATAACTGTGAAGCTATTTTATACATCATTTACTTGACCTAGTTATAGTAGTTCTAACCTCAAATGTTCACAAATCATGACCCTGAAATCATAAGAATGAATAAAATTCTAATATATTTAAAGTTCCATTTTGCAGATTTTTATTTATCTTTTAATTCTACAATCTTTAAGTTTTGGGGTTTTTTTTTAATTTCACAATTCTGAGCTTTTCTCCTCTTGAGAGTACCACGAGAGACTGGAGAGAGTGGTGTTGGTCTTTGTCCCAAAGTTTCACAACTGAAAGCTGAGATTCTCTAACTAGTTGGCATGTAAATTTAGAAGCTTCTCAAAAAAACACCAAGAAAACCCCACAAACCACCAAACCCCAAGCACTAAGAATTAGGAAAACCACGGAAGCAGATGTCTCCTCCTGCAGTACCCGGGACTGTGACTTACTGCGAGGAGTCATCTGTGGCCCGTAGTCCAGCTACTGGATGAGACAGGGTAGGCATTTCCCTGCCTGCTACATTAAGAGGTCTCCAGAGACTACAACAGAATTAAAGAAAATACTTCTATTATTAAAAAAAAAAAAGTGGGTCTAATTCATGATCTTCCCCCCCCCCAAAACATTGCTGTCTCAATATATCTTAATGCACCTAAAAAAATACCACGAATTCAGAACTACTTGCTTTTAACTGTGCAAAAAGATAATACAGAATTTAAGCGAGCTTTCTCTAAGTTTCTTAACCAGATGCATTAAAAAGCCCTGCTAGAGTACTATCTTAAAATCTTACGACCACAAAGGAGTCAACATCAGATGATACACTTTATAAAACTATCCTGTTCATAGACACGTCTTACAGATTTAACCCCGCCAAGTTCTACAGGCCCTTCTGGTTATTTACCGATTAGGTTATTTATGTAAAACTTAAGTTTGGGTCTATGGTCAGAAAATGACCCGAATTCCTATTTCAATGTTACTATAGTCCAGCTGCAATAGAGAAGAAGCGATTGGTACTCACTTAAGGAAACCTAAGTGCTTATTTCTGAAGTCAGACATTTTAAAATAAGTTTCAAACCAAAAAAGGATTTTTGGTTCACTGAGATTTAAAACTTTAAATAACACTCTCTGAATTACTTAAGACTGTGCTTGCAGATATAATTTTTTTTTTTCATTTTTTCCTGTCAGATAACACTTGTCACAGGAAAAAGGGGAATAAATCACCAAATTTCAGAATAGTGGTGATTCACGGGTGCAGACAAAATGAAAGGCCTACCTATGTAACACACTGCCCCAGCTCAATTTAAGGGTACGGCAGTAAGGAAACTGAAAGCATGCCTACAGCCCATGTACGCACACACACACTAATTTAATGTGGTTACATTAAATTAGTAACTGTAGCAGTGAAGATGCAGTGGCACAGATAAAATACAGTTCATTTAGCAACCTGAGGTCATACCCAGTGGGACAAAGTTCCTGCTCCTGTGTCTTCACTATGATTTTTACCCAATCTACCTAGATTAAACCTAGTAGGAGGGGCCTGTCGGTGCTGGAATCCTGCCACTAACTACATACCCAGAACCACAAATTCAAATTACAGGTTTATTGTCAAAACAATGCTCACCCAAGATGTCCAGCTAAACCAAATGTGAACGTGCCAGAGATACTGCCAAGTATATAATGAGCCTTGCAAACCTCGACTCAGCTGCTCAGGTAGTTCTACTTGGATTTTGAACCCAGTGAAAGCTGTGTGTCACTGGAGATTAGAGGCAATATTAATTTGCCATTTGCATCCTGGCTGTGTTTTAATTTCCTAAATATCTGACCGTTCAGTATACAGAATAAAGCCACCTAAAGTGTTTTTAGGATTATTCCACCTGCATGTGGAAGCTCAGCACTGACATGAATAGATGACAAGGCAGGCACTGCGGTCAGCACGGGAACACACACAGCTCCACCCGAACGGCCCACTGCTGATGTTGGCAGAGACACAGACAGAACGAAGCCCTTAATGGCTTGCCTACCTCGAAGAGCCACAGAAAGCGTCAGTAACTCTCTTTCAGCAGGCCCCAAACCCAGCATACGGACAACCGCACGGGTCTCTGTTACCTGCTGCTATTCACTACATGTCTGTTCAGAGCCTGACAGCCTTCCTTCCCCGGCTGACAGCTCAATTCCCAGGCTGACAGCGTGCTCTGTCCCGGGCTGGAGGACATCGCTCAGCCCAGCCATCGTGCACTGAACACACAGCACCCATCACCAGGGCTGCAGGACTCAATCATGGGCTGGCTCTTGGGATAAGGAACGCATGAGGACTGCACGGTGACAAGCAGTCTCAATCTCACCTACGAATAAAATACTTGAATGAGAACGTTATCTGTATAAAATCTCCAGGATTCTCCCAAAGACAAAAAAAGTATTAAACTGAAAACTGAATGAGAAAGGGCAGGAGGACACTCACTGTCATTAGTGTAGCTGAACATCACATATATTGCAGCGCACAGTCCAACCTAGTGCAAAGATATGCCATTACACTGCGGGGCTATAAACCTGCTTTCATCTGAGTTAACACAGTGCTTGGAAAAACTGGTGCTAAATTATAGTTTCCACATACCTACTTCTACCAATATTTGCATGGATACTTTCCAAGCAGGGAATCACCATCTATTACAAATACTCATGATACGTCATATGCATCTGAATTACATTAGATCCATACAAGCTTTACTTCTGACCTGTATCTGAATTCAATGCCAATTTAGGGGCTTACTATTACAAAGAAAGATTTTGCAATACTGCTGTTTTCCACCGAGCTGTATCTCAGTAAGATTAAATTCAATGAAACTTTTAAAAAATGTGACTGTTTAACCCTATTACCTGTGGCCGAAACCTAACCGCAAGCACTTGATGTGTTTACAGCACCGAGTATCACACAGCCCACGTGAGATGACTGCTAATTCTGTAACAGTGGTATATTGTAGTGTGGTGGTACAATATTTTCATAGCAATTCAACTTCGATGCAAAGGGAAACGACACTTGCTTTAAGTTTATTTTTAATCTCTGCCTTACAAGTTCTAGTGTTACCTTAATTTTGCAAAGATTCTTCAAAGTTAGAAAATAGAAATTCATCTTTCAAAGAATAATAAATGAAAGAACATAGAAACAGTCGTCGATATCACCCTTTGCACCTATGTCCATGCTAAAAGGAAGAATTGTTCACAGCAATCAAAAGGAGCCTCTATGATTAGGTGATCATATCCCGAAGCACACATCTGAGGGTTAACCTTCGCAACACGGTAAATACCCTCTAGTTAGCTGGTGGTCCTGGGACAGTATGACATTAAACAGGAGCTTGAAGTAAGTAGTTTTCTACTTACTGCGTTACCTTTACCTTTCCAGATTTTGTGACTGTAAGTATTTAATTTGCTAGCTAGAGGCAGACAAGGTTATTATTTCTTTCCCAAATGTACAAAAGACAAAGGAATTTTAAACAACAAAACCCTAGCCTTTAGGACGATGGGAAACTGCCCAATACAGTAAGTGCCTGCACACATGTGAAGAGTAATCCCTGCTACGGCATGAACTCGTGGGGCTGTTCTCAGTAACTGGCTACCCCTCCTCTGGCTCCTTGTTATGTCTTCAGGTGTCGTTTTGGTAGATAGCTTTGTGGCATCAAGGATGGATACCAGTCTCTGATGTTCCAGCAAAACCCTAGTCATAGTTCTATTTTTTAGAGACGGAAAAGGACTCCTCTTCTATCAGCTACATAAAATGTTCCTTCCTGAGCGTACAATCCAGATTCAGGCTCACACTTTCTAGGTAAACTAGAGCATAGCTTTGGGAAAGCCATCTAGTTTTCATCTGAAAGACCTTAAGTGATTGGATTATGCACTGCATTCTTATTTTTTCCTCAATCCTGCAATCATTTTTTTTCATTCAAAAAAATAAAAATCAGCCACCTTCATCACTGGTATTGACAAGGTTTTTTCTTGAGTCACTGAGTATTTTCTTGCCTTTTCCCCCTACTCTGAAGGGCACACTCAACAGAAATTCTCTCCGCATGCTGGACAAATAACGTCTTAATATTTTTGGCGGTAAATCAAAAGATAATGCTTCTGAGGCCTTTCACCATGTATTTGGCTTACGTGTCCAGGTTTTGGGAGTGGGGGGCTGCAGGGGCAGCCTCTCTGAGGAGAGGCTGGGGCTGCCTCATGCCGGACACAGCCGATTCCGGCCGGATACTCCACGGACCCACCGCAGGACATGGCTGAGGCCACTGGCAAAGATGGCGGCACCTCTGTGGAAACGTGACCCCCCTGTCCTCATCCTGACACTCAGCGGGTGGCACATGAGGGACTGCGCTGCTGGGCACGGCATGCTCATCTTCAGCTAGTAAGCAAAGGATGTAGCTTTAGTGCAAGAACATGAGAAAGCCTTAATTTTAACTACAAACACACAAAACCAAACCAACCCTGCGCTCTTCTGTAATTTTATTTTTTTCAAAAGCTTTCTTCTAGAAAAAAGAAAAAAAAAATTCTTATGAAGATAAATGCTAAACAGTAAATTCTGCAGCCTGTCTAACAAGTATTCACATCACGTCTCCTGGAAGTGACTTAAAAACTATCACCAAAGCACGCAGTATTGCCTCTGCTTGCACTAGGGATATTCAAACATGCAAAACTGAAATAAATTTAAAAAAAAAAAATCTCTGAAAAGAAGAACTGTATTCATCTTTAAAAAATTTAATGTGACTGAACTAATGTAAGGAAAGGACCTGTAATGATGTTTTCAAGACAAAGAAGTTAGTAACATTATGATGAAGGAGTAAATGCCTCAACAATATGGAATAAAAGATCAGCTTTTGTAAGGAGTAGCAGGGTATTTGAGAAACACTGTAATAGTGACCTCACTCTTTCTGACTTTAGTACCAGACTTAGGAACAGAGCTTAAAGCCTCACAAACAGTTCTTGAAGTTAAAACCTCTCCAAAAGAGGTCAGGGATCTTGCTCTCCAAGGTGAATTTAAATATGTCCAGACCCTGATTAAAATTATATGGTAATAAACTTAATTTGCCTCTGAGGCAAACCTGGGTCCATTTGTACCATTTATCTCAATATTGCCACATGGGTCTTGAAAAAGGAAATAATTTTCATGAAGCGTCACATCAGGACTGCCACCACTATGAACAGCTTCAGGGGTCAGCAGAGGGAGCTGAAGCTGGAGAAGAGTATCTTGATACCCAAGAGATCTGCAATTGAATTTTTCCCGCTCTTACCTCAGTATAAAAGCAGAGCAGTATCAATAATGTTACGCAAGATTTAGCCAGCAATACTGCTGGAAAACTGATATATTTCTGCACACATATGCACACATACAGACACACAAAAACTCTCCCTGATTAAAACTCTCTGTAATAGCAGATAATTGAAATCATTGTGTAAACAAACCACACTGCACTCTGATTCTGAATTTGGCTTTCGTGGTTTAACTCTATCCCAGCCAAAACCAGCATACTGGCCAACCTCAGAGCTGACTGTATGAGAAGTGTGTTTACACTAGAACCTAACTCCACTGGCTGCCAAAAACATGGATTCAGCAAAGACACCAGTTTCATGGTATCCAGTTCCTCCCTGACCTCTGCCTGCCGCACTCCCCTTCAGGGAGGGAATCAGCAGCAGGTCTCATTCTATCCCCTACGAGACTACAGCATCACTCTCTCCCTTCTTGGTAATACTCCCTCTGCTCCACCAGTAACGTTTACCTTTTCCCTCCCAGGTGGTGTAACGGATACGTACCTAATCCAAGTGAGAATAATTATTCTGAACTCACAGGTAGCTTCAAATACTACTGAGTTTTGTATCTGACTTGCAATACTTCTGTGACCAAAAGCTGGTCTGGTTTACTGACTGCTTCCCAGAAAGGAAAGCTACACCCATGAACCTTTCTCACCACTTGCAACTGGTTTGCCACTGACAGAGAAACATGATGTCATGACATAAAATGACATTACGTAAAATGTAATGACTTTTTTTTTTTTTTTAAAGTCATCTAGACTGTCATATATGATGAGAACAACTGCAAGCACCGAATTACAGAAAAAGCCAAAATCAGTTCAGGGCACTGAAAAGTGGCACGAGTTATCCACAAGTTCAGGGCTTCCTGGAATAAAGTATTTCCTAGAGCAGATACAACAGTTTACCAGACAAGTCATACCTGCTGTTGGTACCTCTAAAAGATGTCCCTTCAGACTGAAAGGTTTGGCTCTCCCAAAAAGTATGTGGGATGTGTTGACTTACTAGCATCCGCTTCTGCTTCCCTCAGCTTGAATCTTTAGCTTGGCTTTGAGAAGACAGAGAAAATGTAGAGATGTGTGCCGGTTTGTTGGGCAGGAGACTGTGTAAGTACGGTCCTGCTCCTACTACGGACAAACACAGTCTTGCCACCGACTGCAACAGAGCCGCGATCTGCCGCAATATGCACAATTCACTGCTCCTTACTGAAGATGGTTTTTAAAAGCCATTGAAAAAGAAAGACTAAAAGAATTTGAGTAAAAGAGTGTTTGTAACTAGATTTCCTGGAGATAAATGAAAGACATACGTTTCCATGGCTGCCAGCCTACTAAATTTTGCAAGCATAAATATTTACCTAGGACTAGGGGGTGGGGAAATCAGGAAGAAAACCACCATCTAGACCCTCCAAAGTTCAAATACTGTAACACAGAGGTCATTATTTATAAACAGAGAACACATCTTTTCTATGTATATTTCTACCAGACTTTTCATCCACCCCATATGCCTTTTATTATTACCATTCTTACACCAGAAAATAATTTCTATGTCACTTGCTCACAGTGTATGCATTAATTTTCTTTAGGCTTTCTTGTGGTTATTGATTTCCTGCTTTGTTGAAGTGGCTTTGTTTCTTTCTCAGCAGGCCATCCATTTTAAAACAACAGTTGTTCAAGAAATAAAAAAATTATATTCTAAAATTAAATTAGTTTTATCTTCATTTATTTTTATCTGAGTTAAATGCAGGTGACACATTTCCCCTAAAAAAAGGCAATACTTAATGCCTCCCAGCATGCAAAGCAAACCAAGTCAAATTTTTCTTTTCTAATAAGACATATTTATTTTTATGGCTGGAAACATGAAACAAAAATAAAGTAAGTAAAGTATAAATGAAGCCTCTTTTGTATTCTTATGTTGTAACCACTGTTGTGGTCAGTGTTTTAACATTAACAAAAAAGGATTATCTGGTCCAGAGCCAAATTCATTTAAGTCTTATCTTACTACATTCGAAATCATTAAAAGAATCCTTTTTTTTTCTTTCAGTGCAAGTGGGATCATGCTCTAACACTGTAATAATTTATCCTGCTAAGCAAAGTAAGGTTGTTATCCTCTTCCACTGGACCATTCTGAGATACACAGACTTTATACGACAATGAAGAGGCAGATGAGTACAACTACTATTTAATAAACTGCAAAACCAAGGAAAAATGCACTTCTGCAGAAGGTGACAGTTCTGACATGTGCTACATCTTGTTTCGATGCTGTAAGTATGACAAGTGCCAGTTTCAGAGTTCCGAGGCTTGCTTCACCCTCGGTCCTCCAAACGTGCTTATTCACTAACTCGAGTGAACTACAGAAAAAAGAGGGGAAGCATGCAGACCCCTGTATTAAGACAGAATTCTTGTCACATTTCCTGCTAAAAGCGTATTTCCAAGTGCCAATTATCAGGGCTCCAAAAGCTCCTCTACATCTTCTTTCTCCATGTTCTGTAACGGACCCTCCTTTGTGAACAGCAAGAATTTGCTCTTCTAGCATCATCCTCCTTACCATCATGTCTCTGAAGAAGCAGCTTGTGTACTACTACTACTAATTAGGAAACGCTTCCCATATTGATTATGTTCTTCTGTTTGGGGAGGGACATTTTCCTGAAGGACTCATGGAGTAACTACGTTGCCAAGGAGCAGACAGAGGATTCCTCAGAAACGCATTTAAATCAGGTGGACACAGATGTGGGACTACGTCTTTCATAGCCAAACTGGCAGAAGAACAAGTACCAAGACAGTCGAAGATCCAGGTGCCGCCTCCACATGAGGGCTGCACAGGCATGTATCTCAAAATTATTTTGTAGGTGTGTGACCAATTACAACCATTCAGAACTTTCCACTTTTTTTAGGCTACAGCCATTCAAGGAGAGAAGAGAAACAAGGGCAAGCAACCAATTATAACAAGTAATACACTGAATACTGTCACGCACAGCTTACAAACACCACCTTCGTTTCCGTGAAGTATTCCAGCATCAGCCATCCATGTGACTACTTCAGATGGCGACCACGGTAAATGTGTACCGACCGTCAGGAAATTCAACACACGGCAGTGCAACAGCAGGAAGCGTCGCGTATCTGTTACCTCGGAACACGGCACCAGGAAGAGCGACAGTGCTGCTATAGGCTCCTCCTACGGGGACACAATCCTGCGCCGAGGGGCTAGGAGGCAGAACAGAGAGATGGCCAAAAGCACAGACACAACTCGGTACCTCTAAGGGCTGCGGGTTCTTCACTGTCAATATCTGGGCTTCACAGTCAGATTATCTGCAGAAAAGCGAAGAATCTGACTTCAGCTACACACAACCTTGTGTGAGGCTTGCCTGACCAGGTATAAAATGATGATCTTTTCACATGGAAACATCTGATAATCGAGCCACATGTATCAAGTTAGTTCATTACGAAGGAGAATTTTTGATGAACACACACACCAGACAACAGACACATTCACTGAATCAGTGTTTTCTATAAAACACACCCTGTGTACCTGTCCAACATCCCAGGGGACTGCAGTATGTTAGATATTTACCACCTTTTTAAACTGTCAACAACCATCAAACTTAAGTGTTGAGCAACAGAGCTGTGTCATTTATCCTTGCAGCAAAAATATAATATTAATAATCTAATATAAACTCATTTCATCTGTAGAGTTGAAAGTATTTTCTAGAGATCAGTGTAATTCTATACAAAGAAGTACAGGTGGAAAATTTACAAGGTGGAAATCACCCTGAACTGTAGGTAGAAACTGTAATCCTGAATCCCCAGCGTTTGCCACCTACAGTCACGAACTCCAATTGATCATAGTTACGGTACTTGTGCGCTGCCCAGGAGCTTCTGCAGGAGCTTGGGTCCCTCACAGGGTCCGAACGCGCTGTGCAGATGGGCACTTTTAGAAATAGTTACAGCTGGGTCAACGGCCGTGCCCAGAGAGCACCCTCTTATACCGCTCTGTGTAGGAAGGGGTGCTAAGTTCACGAAGCCCTACACCCAGGGAGGGAAAAAAAAGTATAGATACACAGACTAAATTTTATGAGGAAATAGGTTTTGAAAAAGTTTGCAGGGTATAGGAAATGAAAAGAAAAAAATGTTTTCATTCAGTTTCCTGTTTAGATGTATGGATAGATTTGACTTCAAATAGATGAACCACACAGAAGTTCAGTTTATAAGGGTCAGATGGTAACAGTTTCTGTTTAATCCTTGATTTACATTAACTTACAGGAAAAATAATGATTTTAAGCAGGCATCAAAGTGAGGCTGGTTTTTGAATTTCTCAAACTTTGCTTGAGGAACAATTGTTTTCTTTATCTGTCTTCCAGAAAGTCAGTGATTGTGTTAAATTAAACTACTCATTTAGCCTTCAGGCACAGCATATTATGAGTTGTTTTTCAATGAACATTAGCCGCTTCAGACTGCAAACTCCTTGACAGCTCTCTTAGATTCTTGCGCTTACCTGAGCATTTCACAGAACCACTCTTCACAACTGCACACATTATAATTTTCACATTAAAACAGCAGGTTTTCACCTTAGGTCTGTTGCCAAGAATAATCTTTCAAAACTCTTTTATCTTTTGGTAAAAACACAATTACAGAAGTGCAATTAACAGTCAAAGAAAGGTCTTAAGAAAACTCTTAAGAGGAATATTGTCTATTTTGATGACCCAATCAGATGGTGGTTTAAAGAAAGTGATTTAAAAGAAAGTAATTTTAAAAGTCCTACTTTTCCATCTGGAATGGCACGTCAAGTGTAAAAATTGAGATATTAAAGTCAGTGTTAAAGGTCTGTCTAACCACCAGAAGTGCTCTTGAATTTTTTTTTTTTTTTTTCTTTTGGACAGACAAAGGAGTTGTAAACATCATTACTGATACGCATCAGTACAAATGCACAGAGAGACCATATGCAAAAAGAACTATTTGTTGCATTTTTCCATGAACGGAGCCCATCCAGTGACCGATTTTCCCCAAGGATAAATAATAAGCTCATTTTTGTCTTTTGTTACAACTTGAATCTGTACAGTCTAATCCTGGAGTCTTTTCCTCTAAAAATACAGGTGCTTCCCTTTTACTAATTAAACATGAGTACTGTGTAATTGTTGACATTCTCAAATTGGTGTAATCACCTTGGACCAAACGGCTGACAGAATTTCCAGCTTAGCTTTTTTCCAGATAACAAGATACTTTTTAAAGCTGTAGAGACAACTCTCCCATTTGAAAACAAACCACCTAGATGATTTTGCAGCCAAGCCACAGTGCTATAAAATACCTGCTTGGAACTAATGAATTCAGGAGAATTATGAAACACATCATACAATAAACTGACTGATTTGAACATAAACTTAACTATTTAATTCCAAAGCAACAGTCACCTGGACTGCTCGTGTTCACGTAATTTAATGTGCCCCACTCTAACCCATCTCTATCAATTTAGATACAGACCTTTCCTTGAAATTTAAGGGGCTTAGGGGAATTTTTTTTTTAATAAATTCAGAGAAGAAGCAATAGCTATCTTTCCTCAGTGTTACTTGAACAAGAAATGAAGTTATCAGCAAATAAATGAAACAAAACATAAGACTTGTACTATTTCAAGAGATGAAGACAGATGAAGATGAACAAGTATCAATACCATTTTTGACCAGCTGCCGCAGTGTGAGTTCTCCCACCCCCCAAGCATCAGACATACTGTCCGGGGTAAGCAAGAGCCCCAGCTAGTACTCAGCATGCAAACAATCAGCCTTCCACAAGGAACAGGTTGGTGTTCTTTAAGAACACTGGTTCCTTCACTTCAGCATTCACAAAGAACATCTCAAATTAAGGAAATAATGAAGAAACACTATCTGTGATCTTTAAGTGACCACAATGGCTCTGTGGTTTGTCAGGGACTCTGACTTACCCTCTCCTCAAAGATCTGTCCCAAGCTAAGACCACGACAGGAGGGCCTTGTGCAGTTCTGATACAACAGGCAGTTTGAATCCTGTTCCCAATGCCACAGACCCTCTTACCAAAGTCAAAGGTAACTTCACAGAGAGCAGCAGTGACAGAGCCTTTAACTATACGCTACGGCACATACCAAACTATCTGTAGGAGTAGAAAGCATTTCTGTAACCCACATAACACAAGCAGCATCTGGAACACCAGAAACTTAACAACTAGGGTCCTTACACCACCACTACAGTTTTGTCGTGGTCTAGTTAGCATTTTCTTACATAATAACCTTAACCAAGTTCACCAAACTTGGAAAGCACTGTTTATCATCAAGAGGCATTCAGACTGTCTCTTAAAGCCTGTATTAGAGACACTTAAATAACTGCAAACAGAAAAAATACACCCTACACTGCGACCGAAGTCACGAGGGGACCGCTGCAATTGTGCACCAGCAATAGAGACAAACATACCCATCACCTTAGCGCAAAAATTCACAGCTGCAGAAGAAACTGTTTCTGAACGGTATTTTTAACTAGTAATTTTCCTTTTTATTAAGAACAAACAAGCAAAACCTGAGTTCAAGCATTGTAATTAGCTTCCAGGCCAATGAGTTCTTTTCCCTTAATTTTAAAAAGAGCTTTTATTGAAAAAATACTTTAAAACAGTCCAGATAAGGTAGCATGAAAATCTGTTCTACATTAGTGTCCAGTCTAGATAGGTCTAAGTAATTAGTGACTGGGAGAAATAACTGCTGCTGCTGATAAACAGTCAAACAAGTATAAAGAGAATGGTCTCAGGCTGATGACGGAGCACAGTTGCATTGCTATTAGGCAGAATAAAATCCTTCTAGAAAGAGACTTGTAGAATTAATTGATATATGGGAAAAAGGAAGATGCAATACATTTAGACTGTAATTTAAAAAGAAAAAAAAAACAACTAATAGAGTGCCTTGTTCTAATAAAAGATTAGTATGGATGTGAGCACTCATGGACTGAAACTGAGCAAATGATGGTATGGAGAGGAGCTGCCTTGAAGATTCAGCAATAAATTGATTTGGCTCTAACTCGATCTAATATCTTCATAAACATTCTAAAAGGAAAGCAGAAAAGTTTAAACAAAACCTCACAGAAGAGATGGCAATGACAGGGAAGGGGAAACGTTACCAAAACCTTCAGTGAGATCTGAATGAATAAAAGCAGCTTAAAAATTAATTCAATTTTTTTAAAAAAGCAAAATTAATGAAGTGTGAAAAATAATGAAAATGTAGCTCTCAAAAAGAGACGCAACATCTGTAATGTTAATAGGCTGAGAGACATTTAGGTGTTATAAAAGACTGAAAATTAGGCAGATGTGACAAAACAAGGAAAATATCCAACTTCTTGCTGGGCTGCACGCCTAGAAGCATCATGTCAGAAAAGGAAGAAATTGCCCGAATTCATCTGCTCCTGTATGGCTGTACCTGGAACTGCATATGTATTTCTAAGCAACCTAATTACCAGAAAGATATTACCAAGCTAGAGGGAATTGACAACACAGCAGTCAAAATTATTAAGTCATAAGAACGAGCTGATTTAAAATGAAAGATTAGGATTTACATTACTGCATTCTATGTGGTAAATAGCAGATGTGAAAAGAAAGTTCACAATAACACATTTAGGCAGACACTGGCATACACCAGCAAAAGCAGAGCACCTTTATTCATTGCTCCAGTGGCACTGCAGAGATCAGTAATTATCATTTTTAAATCCTGAATGGTACAAAGGCACAGACTACCCCGAATCCCAGCAGGTCACCTGGGGCCAGAGTTGGGAAAGTGAAACGAACAGGCTAGAGGTTTCACTGCCCTGACTACCCAACTTTGGAAAACATCCTTTACCGAGAGTTCACCGCTCCACCCTTCTGGCCATTATTTCAGAATGCCCAAAGAGGTATTTTAGACTAAAAACATGTCTAGCATAGAGATTTGCACTGGCACATTATTTGGAATGATGAGTAACAAACTTGGGTTTCCTTCTGCACCAGACTTTCAGCACGCTTTCAGTTTTCTCTCCCAGCACTGCTCACTGCTGCTCCATAGCTTTAACTGTACAGCGTTGCCTTAAGCAAATATTAACGACAGAATAAATTCCTTCGCTAACTGCAAAGGTTATTTTCCAGTGATACTTATAAGAGCACAGTTATTCTAAAGCATTATTCTACCATGACTAACTGACATTAGAAGAAGTGTAAAGTACATAACTTGATTCTTTTTCAAACACATCAGAAGCCATTTATTTTCAAATCACATAAAATCTGTCTGGGATGAAATTCTGCTTAGGTTGCACTGCTGTAATCTCAAAGGAAAATGTACAAGAACATTTCTTCAGTAATTCATCGCAAGCCTAATTTTTTTTTCACAAAATCTCCAAGTTTGGTGATTGGTAAGCATGTTGTCATTGTGTTTATTTACTCTTTGATTGTTATTGTCCTTGTATGTAGACATTTCCCAGGAAAAACAAAAAAAGAAAATTATGAAGCCTTGAATTTTTTTTTCTTATTTTCATTTCTTAAAACATGCTCTCCTAAATAAGTAGAATGGACTTCACTTTTAATAATGCATTGTAACTCTGGAGTATGCTTGGGTTTAACTTTCTAATAGTGATAATAGTGATTTTGCATAGTATAAAAATGATTTAAAATCACTCAAGTTAACATTTCTTAATAATAAAATATTTTCAGGTCAGTTATAAACAGGTTGAGTGTAATTCCAGACTTAAGAAAGCATATCCCTTCCACTGTGGACCAAATCCCGCTATCCGTATTAATCCCTGCTATAGTACAGTTTGATAGAAATGTTATCATTTACCTGAACAAGGCTGACCCTATAAAACGCTGTAACCCTCAAAACTCCTGGGAGCAACAGACACAAATTCTCTTGAAAGGGCTGTGAACGAAGTAAGAACTCCAGGATTATCCTTGTGTGCATTTCTTAATGGAATTAAACTTTGGACCATCATAAATTATTCAAATAGACCTCATTACAATACATGCATAGTGCCTTATGAATTGGTCCTGAGATTGAATCAGTTAAATACATTAGACCTCAGTTTCTGAAAGTCTTTGGAAGAAATGAGCACTTGTGCCTGCACTTGTTTTCTGATAAGCTTTATCAACATATCATATTAATATCAGAAAAAAAAAGAGCATCTGAGAATGAATAAAAAAGCAAAATGAAACTAGACATCAATTCTTACTTTACAGCCAAAACCTACAGAATTGATGACTGATGTGCACATTACAGTCCAGAAAATTTTTGCAACATATTTTTAACGTTTGCATTTTTAGTCAAGACATTCAGACCTATCATACTGTACAGGAGCCCAAAATTTATAGTAATTATCCGTATCCAACTGAGAATTTCAGAAAGCAGCAGCCCCTTACCCAACCTGATTCCAAACTAAAAAGATACTGGGCAAAATTAAAAATTAGAGAATCAACACAAACATGTTCAGGAATAAAAATACACTGGCCTTTTCTCTCTTCTGTATTTGAATTTTATATTTTCTCTTCAAAAATTATATATTTATATATTTGCATTTTCCATCACTAGCTTTTCTATGGTTTAGGGTTATTTTTAACTTGACTTTTTCAATTTGGTGATTTAAAATAGCTCTTGATCTTTAGCAACATAAAAACAAAAGTGTCTGGAAAGAAATTGAATTTAGCTCTTATTTATACAGCTATTTTTACTGGAATTTTATTCATTAAAGTTTTAAAGGCTGGAGTTTTAAATGGAGCAATAATTACAGAAACATTAATCTAATAGGAACAGGTCAACATAATTAAATAATGCAGGAATAAAATATCTAGGTAACATGATCCATCAGTGTCCAAATGCAGAAGATTTAACAATGGACAAAAACCAGCTTGTCTTCAGATATTCACCCCAGATCCTACCATGTAGAGAGACACTGTGAAATACAGATGGCCCAGAAGGGTGCAGAGGCAGGGGACAATAAAAACAAACACATTTTTACAAAGGCGGCCACTATCACAAAGGTCTGCCTGCAAAAAAACAGTCTAAAAAAGAAATTAAAAAAAACAGTTTAAATTTAAGGATTGCACCACTTAATGAGATTATTTCTCAAACTCTTGGCAACTCCTTCCAAGTGCGTTTCTGGTCCCCTACTAGGGGGATGATTTTCCTCAGCATTTTTTTTTTAAAAGGAGAGATCTCTATTTGATACCACAAGTGTTTCCTTATTGAAGCTCAGAAATCTCTCTCACTGTTGTACAGTCTACTTCAAGAAATCCTTAGTACTTAGTCTCAACAATAAAAAAGCAGCATAACTAGAGATTTTGTTTACTTTTTGGCATTAAAAAATATTGTAATTACAGCAACTGTAAGTTTGTTCTTTCATCTGTTATCATGGTTTATGCAACTTCCAGATAGCAGGCTCTAATACTGATAACTAAACATCTTTCCAACCGCCGTGCAGAAACACAGCAACCAACTGAAAACAGTTGGCCAAAGGCTGTGGTTAAGTACTTGCACCAAAAAAACCCTGAAACATGCAGCATGCTTACGTATGGTACTGAATTTACAAGAGTGACCTATTCTGTAATTGTACTGCCTTGGAAGCAAAAATTAAAATTCAGATAGCTAAAAATAAAGTTGTTTCCAACAAGAAAAAAAAAAAAGACTCAAAATCAATTTTCTTCCACATTAATGTTTCTAATCCACATCTACCCCAACTGACCACTATTTCACAACTATTTGCCTTTAGACAATCCCCCCAAACTCTCTGCCTCACATCTACTGCACGGCACAAGCCCGCTCCCACTCTTGGGAAATTTCTCATCCCAACTACTTTTCCTGGACTAGTACTGGGGTATCAAAGAGACAGAGAAAAATGCCCTACAACACAGAAGAAAATAAAGCTTCTGCTCTTCCCTCTAGCTGCTTCTCCCAGGATGGAAATACTCGGCACCAACAGCTTCGCACCACCCTAAGAAACCCTCCGACAGGAGCCAACAGAGAGCCCCTGGCTCTACCCCTGCATCAGTCACAAGGGCTGGGGCAAAAGGCAGGGCAGGTGACCAATTCAAAGATGGTTCCTCACCCGAAAGAGGGATCTGGAACGTCCGGTCTCACTGCAAGGATCCAGCTCGGTGGGTCTGAGTAGGGGGAAGTAAAACGCAAATGGAAATACTACAGATGAGTAAGTAGAGGGCATCAGGGAACAGGCTCCCCAGAGAAGCTGTGGATGCCCCATCCCTGGAAGTGTCCAAGGCCAGGCTGGATGAGGCTTGGAGCAACCTGCTCTAGTGGAAGGTGTCCCTGCCCATGGCAGGGGGGTTGGAACTAGGTGATCTTTAAAGGTCCCTTCCAACCCAAACCATTCTGTGAGTCTATGATCATCACAGGTGAGTACATAAGGGGCACCAGACCTACTGAATGTATTTAAATACTGTGCTAACACTAACAATTATTACCTACTTTATTTCAAATTAATTTCCTTTTCTCGTCTGAATTTAAAAACTGTAATGGAGCTCAAGAAATTTCTCTGCTGTGATCAATCATCATTGCATGCCCTGCATGCAAAAAACCACTGACCATCCATGGCACACAGCAGGACCCTTCCTGTCACACCCTGCCCTCCACAGTGCTACCAGGCCTTACTCACACAACGTGGTTAACAGCATTTTTAATTAACATGTTGAATTCTGAAATGTATTAGGGTACCACAAAAAACAAAAACATTTTTTGAACTGTTTAGCAAAATGTCAATCAAATACCTAAATTTTCATCTGTTTTGAACAGTATTTCAGGACATGACTCTACAAACTCATGCTGACATTTGCTATTTACCATGACTTTCCTTGTTTCTGTTAAAGGTCTTTGTGAAAGGGTAGCATAACACTTTTTGCTGGATCACTTTAGACAGCTGAGCAAGCTGGAGGGAGCAGTTATTTTGCTTAGCTTAATTACCTCGTTTTATAAATAGTTTTAATTCTACGTCACTACCTAGGTCTAACTCTGACTTTTACACATACTTAAATTCCATGCAAAAATCTCATGTTGTCTTCTTGCATCCTCTTCCCATCATATTAGCTTTGCTTCTTCAAGACAGATAATCTCGGTCCAGCAAAACACCAAAAGAGGTGCTTTTAACCTCTTTTAACCAATGCTACACCTGATTCTTCTGACTCCAGTTGAACTGCCCCCACTTGCTTCAACTTTAGCAACTGCTGAAGTCATTTGCTGGGTCCAGGGCAGGATAATCTGCCGCTTCTAGGATCAAGGAAATTAGGTGCCCACTATTTATGCTCTAGTACCTCAAAGTGCTCTACGGACGTAGCTGATCTGCTGCAGCTGCTATGAACTGGCTGAGGCAGCCATGCTGGGATTTAGCTCTAACTGCCCTATTAGAAACAATCCATCCATCCCATTTGGGGTAACAATTAAAGCAAAGATAACCATTAAACTGCAAATACTTGGTTTTAGAAGTTTAAGGTACTTACTGAATGTGAAATATGAAATTAAACATTTATGCTAGCTTTAACCTGGACCCTTATTTGTTTTAAATACAAAGGAACAAGTGAACTCGTTGCAATAATTATTTCAATTCAGGAAAGTTTCACAGCACTTTTATTTGACTATCATTATCATTAGATTTATCTAACAGTCCCTAAAAATATATGTATCAAGACACATAGCTTCTGTTCAATGACAATTAATAAGAAAACCAGTAAATAATAAGTTTAAAAATAGGATTTCGTCTCCTCCTAAACTCTCTAAAGACAACAGCCAAAAAACTGAGTAAGTCAGGGTGCCTTTGAAGATATTTAATTAAAATCTAATCCCACATTCTTAAAGGCTCACATAAATTAAGCTGTCATTCAGGAGATTTATGCATTCACATTTGCATATTACATACAATTCATCAATTACTCATGTTTGAAAGCAATGCCTTTCTCAGGGAGCGAGGCTGCCAACAGTGCCAACAGGCGCCCTGAGACACACCGACTGCACCCGCTGGCACCTCGGAGGAAGCCCCTTCCATATGGCTGATCATCTTCTGCCGTCACGCACCGCCCCGAGCACGCTTACAGATACCTGACTTGAACACCACAGATCCTTTTCAGCTCAGTCTGTCAGCTAAGGATGAACATTTTGGGGAGTCTTCAAGCAACCACATCAGAGCGTCACTACGCTTCGCATCACGGAAGGAAGCTTCACAGAACAACCAGTAAGTCACCCAGTTTGGCTGGAAGAAGCTGAGCCCCTCTCCTGGGTTTTCTCAAATAGGAACACATTCAGACCTAGGAAATTTTCCCTGTAATTTTCTATAGCTTTTTAAAATCTTCTTAGATAAGCATGGCTCAGATCTATGTGTGGAAGATTTTGTTTTAAAAGCATCATTACCATTTCCAGTTAAGTAAGAATATATTCCTAATTCCTAATTACTTTATACCAGCATCGGTGTGAACTGGTACCCGCGCAGAGTGGGCATGCCTAAGTGCCCACACAGGCATCTGGCATTTCCTGGCCTATGTGAACCATGTCCCTACAGCTGCTTTCTCATGGGTGTCTATACATCACAGCCCAGTACCATTTTCCTTATTCATACACCTGCAGTCGTATGACGACAGGACAGCCATAGCTTTAATGACAAATTCCTCCCAGAAACTGTGAGAATGTGACCCACATGCAAATGACAGGCCAGAAACTGCATAGCAGAGAAAGGGGGGGGAATCAAACCCAATACTAACTTAAATATCCCACTTCTAAATCAGTTTTATACTTTTATTTTTAGGCTTAATCCATGATCATTAAGCATCTAACACTAGAAACTCAAGGTAGCTTATGACTTGAAAGAGAACCTGTGAAACCAATGTCTTCCTTTCCTACAAGGCCTTTTGTTGAAAACAATTGGCTAAATATATGCCCATGGCAGGGGGGTTGGAACTACATTATCTTTAAGGTCCCTTCCAACCCAAACCATTCTGTGATTCTATATGTAACTAATTAAAATAATTTTTAATGGTTTGTCATAATGGTGGGGGAAGTCTCAATAAAACCTCCATTCTGCATTTTGATCAGTCACAGTTTCATATTACTCTGCTATTTCTACAACATACAGTCTGCAGAACAAGCCTCCCTGTCAGCCCCGTGGTAAGGAGTTCAAGTACCCCAACATCCACAGCAGTGGCTTCAGGTAAGAGCAACAGCAAAACGTAATGTCTCCCCTTTGCCTGTTTCTTTTTCCTAGAAATGTACTCTTATGTTTTTGTTCGAATTACCCTACTGATTATAAGTGTGCTGAGGGACAAAACGGCCAACAAAAGGTGGTGTTTTGTAAGGTACTCACACAGCTCTGGCAACTAAGCACTGACCTGCAACAGATCTGCTAGCCCAGCCTGAGACCCTTTAAAGCCAACACTGATAATTGGGCCAAGTAAAATGTGTGAAACCACGCAACTTTATTAACTGTGGCCTCAACCACGTCTTAAATTCCATCTCAAAAGGTGAAAGGCTTAATGCAATAACGACCTGGGCTTGTTCAGCCTGGAGAAGAGGAGGCTCCGAGGAGACCTCATTGCAGCTTTCCAGTATCTGAAGGGGGCCTACAAGGGTACTGGGAGAGGACTTTTTACAAGAGCCTGTAGTGACAGGACAAGGGGTAATGGGTATAAATTGAAATCAGGGAGGGTTAGATTAGATGTCAGGAAGAAATTCTTCCCAGAGAGGGTGGTGAGGCACTGGGACAGGTTGCCCAGAGAAGCCGTGGATGCCCCATCCCTGGATGTCTGCAAGGCCAGGCTGGATGAGGCTTTGAGCAACCTGGTCTAGTGGAAGGGGTCCCTGCCCATGGCAGGGGGGGTGGAACTAGATGATCTTTAAGGTCCCTTCCAACTCTAACCATTCTATGATTCTATGACCTGTTACCCTGTTTTGTTACTGAGCCACTGTTCATCTCTTACAGCCACTGAGGTTTTCCTCCATTTATTGTATTCTTCTTCTTCTGTTACTACAACTAGCCTATTACTTATGTTCTTCCACCAAATGTTTCTAAAAATCTACTTCTAGCAGTTTGTTTCCATCTAGCTATTAGCTGATATTAAAACTGCATAGAATATAAACGCATAACAACTTGTGAATATAATTTTTTTACAAGTTTGCACAAAATTAATTAATGGAACAAAGCATAAATACCACAGTTGATGTTAACACCAGCTTCTCAATGACCCTTTCTGACCGATGAGAAGTGACTTAGTCATAGCACACCTCTGAAAACACTCTGATGAAAGTCAAGGCATCCATGCGGCTCGATGCTGTCCATTTCTCAACTTTCCTGTAGTAACAGAACACTTCAGCATGATGCCAGCATTCTTTACAAGTGTTAAATTCACTTTTACAATGCAAAGATATCCCTCCTCAAAACGTCATATACCCTACGTTGAGCCACTTGTTTCAGAGGAGGCCCAGACAAGAAAGAAAATGCAGCTATGTCCTTTTTCATACAATCAGATGCTTTGTTTTTCTTATTTTGGGGGGGTTAATGCGCTTATTTTTCATATTAGAATCCAGTTCCCGCTTCTCCAGGAAACCTTTTGACAACTGAAGATCAGCAGGATTGTTAAAATCACAAGAAAGCAACCATGACACAAGTGACTGGGAAGGAGATTTTTAAGCTCATGCTTTTCAACAGCCTTGATTTAACTTTCTATCTTCTGTTAACTCTCTTTTAACCTGAGTTTTAGAGAAACTTGAGCGGGAAGGGAAAGAAAAGTAACTGTTTCATTATCAGTCATTATGACTATAAACATTACACCTCAGGAAAACAAAAATCTACACTTTTCTATAGTACAATCATCTGGAAAAAAAACCATAGAAGATGCTATACAGAGTACAACAAATGGTTTTAAAGAAATGCGTCTAAATAAGCACAAAATGATGAAATCTCCCACTTGTGACACACTGGAAGGTCTGGAATCCCTTCACCAGGCGACAGTCTCCCCTCGCCATCAGCACCCCACACTGTGGGCCTTCCCCAATCCATTCATTCCAGTAAGGTATGCCGCTATTCCCAACTGACTGACACTTTCCCTCTGACGGTGTTTCATAAACAGTCTGTATAATAACGGCGTTTCTCTCTGGGCGGGGCACTATCTGCGCCTGTGACGTGATGACTTGTCACAACACAGGCACAGCACAGTCACTCACACTGCTGCAACGACACCCTCCCCTACCCCTCCAGAAAGCTCCTTCGTTCATGTGATATTCCTATACAGCTCCGTGGCTCACGGAACTCTGCACTTAGCAGAAAAACCAAGCAATTTGGAGAGGAAAAGTATTTTTCTAACAAATCAGTATTACTTATTTGTATAATTAGTAAAATGTAATTACACGTACTGCCTGGAAGATGACAAAACATAGTCTAAAACGAATCTGCAAGGTTATCAATACACAGAAACTACACAGAGACTGGTGCAAAAACAGCATTAGAAGCTACATGACTTCATTCATTAATTGCATTAATAACACTGACAGACCAGAAAGCCTCCCTAGCTGGCTGTTGTACAGTTCATTGCAAAAAAACTCAAAACACCTGTCCCACAGTAGCTACTAAACAATCAGCGTCTTTTCATTAACGTTTGACGAAGTTCACAAAGCTGGCACCCGCTGGCTTTGAGCGTGTGCCCGCGCGGGAGGGTGGCAGGCAGCTCCACTCGTCGTGCACGAAGTAACACAACTTCGCATCCCCTTTTACAGGAAAGAACCTAAAAAACTGGCTCTCAAATGATGTTAAAGATGAAAAGCGGGGAGAAAGATCACTGCCCAGCACCCCTCAGCGTGCCTCGGCAGGCAGCAGCCTTTAAAACCAACCCTGAGCTCCGCAGACACGCGAGGAGCCCCATCCTTCTGCCCGCTGGGCACCTTCAGCTCCGGCCCACATCCCCCCCGTGCCCTGCCCCACGCACTGTCACCCCACGCCGCGTCCCCGCTGAACAGGTGCATCCTGGGGTTTCCATTCTGCCAAAATGTTCACATCTTCTATTTTCCCTAGCCAAAAACAATGGATTTATGGGAAGTTCACTCCTTGGTCATTAATTCTGGTGACAACACCACCCGTGCTTTGGGTACCCTATCTAGTCACTGAACAGACAGCACTTTAATCCCATGTTTCACAAAGGGTCAGTATCACCCCTGTTACCTTAAGGATACCTGTTTGTCTTAGATGCTTGCAAGAAGCTGTATTATGAGCAAATGGAACTATTTCTCATTTATGAAATACATCCACGTGCCACAAGCCTCTGGGAATTGATTTTTCTCCACATGAAGTTACGCAGTGTTAAAAGAGCGGGGAGAAAGCCATTTAAGCACTCATTAGATTGGAAGGTGACACCTACCAACATCTGGCTTCAAAACAGAAAATGAAAGCTCTTCTAAATTAACAGCATTCCATACATTAATGCACCTTGGATTTCTACTATATAAACATTAAACTGAAGTTTTTAAAATTTAAATAATGTTAAACCAGACATACAATTTCCTTCTGATAGTTCAGACAGACAGATGGTTCAAACCATCAAATCAGAAGACAGGTCCTCTGGTTCCTGAAGTAATACATCCTGGAGCTCCTGTCATGAAAAGCTTTGCTGGTTTTCACCTTCAAGATTTCTCTCTCGGGAAGAAAATATGCAACTAATGATCAACCCCCATGGGTACCCTTCTAAGTCCGTCCCCAAACTGGGATGTCCAAACTACTTGCCATAAATTATGTGTGCCTTGTACATCAACAAAAATAATTAGTAGGAATTTGTCATTTTACCAGTATAACCATGCCAAGAAAGTACATTTGTAGGTATTTCAATTTTGTCTACATTTGAACAAATTACATTTTACAATTTCATTTTTCAATTAAAGATTAAAGTCTAAGACAGCTATAGATTTCCACTGAGATTTTGAACTGGCTGCCTGCCAGTTCAAGCCATCAGTATTCCTTTCTGCTGAGGAAAAACACCGTACAGCCATTTTTAGAACAGTTTCTACATTTTTAACATTTAATGTAAGCAAAGGATGTAATGTACAAAGTTATCAGAAGACACAGTAGAACTACACATCATTTTCATGACTATCTATTCATTTTACTTATATATTTAGCTGAGAAAACTAAAGAAACTAATCTTAATTATCCTCAAAGATCACTGACTACCTGCTCTATATAATTAACAGAAACTAAGTGCAATAGGAAACCACTGCTCAGGTGGGATTTTAGAGATCAAATTCCCTTTTTCCCCTTAAAGAAAGGTTAAGCTTTCAGGAATGGGCACACATCCACGCTAAAAAAGAATTCCCACCATCTACCTACAAAATAAGTAGCAGAAAAATGTATGGTCAAACACCAAAAAATAATACTACTTCAGCAGCATGTAGTACGCTTTATCTTTTTCCCAAATTACTCAAGAAAGAATGAACTACATATATTACACACTGGAAAAAATAGGGCAGCAAATGCTTACGAAAGGCCACGTCTAAATATGCGTATGAATTTTTTACTGCACCTGAACACATGGATGCTGTACAACCCTGACAGCCCGTTACTCATTTCTAATTATGCAGTTTTGTCCTGGGTTAGTCTGACACACACTGGGACCCTGCGCTGCAGCAAGAACGCCAGAGCTTTCCTGGTAGTGGCTATCCTCATCAGGGCTAAACAATAACGCTGCTCTTGCCCACAGGCTGTAAGAAAAAAAGGAAAATGCTTGAGGCACCTACTATTACCGTGTGTGTGTACATACCTGTGTACAAAACCAGGTAGCAAAATCTTCCTTGTATCTCTATACCAATACTACAAACTCGGGTACAAGGAGCCCTGGAAGCGAGCAGACTATCCGTATGCTGAAAACATTTGAAAACAGAAAATGCTGTTGATCTCCTGCTTCCATCATCTCCTTTTCTGTAGACTAGCAAAGCTCCTGCTACCAGAATACACGTAGGGGCTGGTGTGTTGGGGTTTCTTCAGTAGAACTTAGGTCAAAAGTGAATTTGTAAGGGAGATTCTTGGAGTCTCCCAAACACTATGAATGTGCAACACTCCTACTCAGGAAATGTAGTTCCCAAGGAATGAACGGAAAAAGCATGTGATTTTACACTGGTCGCCTGCGGGCCTCAGTTTCTTTGCTTTTCTATTAACAGCTCAGAATTCTGTGCTGTAAGAGCACAGAAAACCATAACTGCCAATTAATTTAATGATATTTGCATATGCGTTACCATGGTCGTAAGAAGTAACCACACTCTCGTTGCACAAGTGAGATGCAGGGATCCAAGTGGCGCAGAGACGTGTTCATCTGGCAGACTGGGATGGAGAGGAAAGGCAGAAAAGTGAGGGAAGCTGAATAATTACATCCAACTGTGCAACACCAAGGCTCCTCTGGTTGCTTGTCCATACTTCCTGCAAAACACGCACTCTCTATTTACCTATAAATTAGTTGTTATCAAATCTTTTCTACTTTGATTACTGCTGTCCTTGTGCCATTTTTATTACCAGTGACCAGTTAACAACAGGAGCATGAACTCACAAACTCTCCACTTGAACTTCCAGCTACTTACTGCATTTTTCTATGATAACCATAGGCTAGATTATTATTTAATTATGATTAAAAAATAAATTAACTCACAAATGTAGATTAGTTTGAAATGAACACAGTTTACAAATAACGAAGATAATCTGTTTTTCTTAGAGTTCACTAACCATCTACCTGCCACAAACATGCTTAGGTGAACGTAAGCAATCTTCCATTTCAATTAGGTTTATGCAGACACACGCACACACTTTCACACAGAACTAAATTACAGTCCAGAACTTTTCAAGGCTTCTTGTAAAGGCACTCAAGTATCATTTAAAGTCATTTAAGTGCATCTCATGTAATACTTTTCAAAACAGGGCACTGTGGTCATTAGACGTGTCAGTAAAACCCCAGTGCTTCCTGTTACCCAAATAAGGCTACTTGACACTTCAGCTTCTGTTGTTAGCGTTATTTTTCATAATAGCACACAGTCTTGTTCCTACCACAGAAATGCACCAGCTTCTCCGTTTTCCATACAATGACACGTAATGAGGCACTGTTGCAGTGCACTGGAAATACTCTATCTCCAACGTACTCATTTTAGGCACATACATCATATAATACGTGATATATCTATCTGGGTATCCGCTCTAAAAATGTAAAGTGTCTCATAGGGAATTAAAAAGGGCCAGAAATGGCTGAATCCGATCACAGGGAATACTGGCTAATCTGACTACAGCTTCTGTGCTACACGGAGTTCATCCGGTAGCATCTGAAAATGCATAAGCATATGCTATTTGATTTTTGTTCCTTCCTTCAGTTTCACTTTGTGTCTCCCATTTTAGATACTAAATTTTTCAATCTTCTTCTGATGTCATCTTAGTTCAATTTAAAAGCAATATAAACAGATTTTAATCACCACAGTATCTTATTGCCTCATTACAGTAATTTGCAAATGCTTATGTCCAAGTGGACACCAGAAGAGATTTTATTTTCACCTTCAGGTTCCTCTTTCTTTAGCAATACGTTTGCGAGCTGTTGTACCTTGTCTTTGGTTACTGAGGGAAGGTCTTGGCAAACAGGCAGGCTTTGCAGGACTATAAAAACCATCAGGACTCACAGGCTTTGGCTGTTGACCAAAAATGTTTTTATCTCCAGCTCTCACGAACTTCCTTTGGAGCACGGTGAGCAGCACTGCTCGCAGGGATCACAGCTGGTTTGGTTGGTCGTGAATGAAGAGGGAGATCCTGGCTGGGTCCTAAGATCTTCGGTGGTTTGCACTAAACTGGGCTGAGACTACATGTACATACACATATATGCTTATAGTTAATTGTTGATTTTTTCTTTTTGTTTTCCTCTTCAAAATCCTGGTGGCTGATCATGCCTGCCATGAAGAACACACAGCACTGGACATCTGCTGCAACTGTGATGGCAGAGCTCCAAGGCTGTTTTATAGACATCCACGCTGAACAGAAGCAGCCGCACTGCTCCCAGAGAAGGTCAGTGCGTAGCATTTCGGGGCACAACAGTGTCCAGTGGTGAATGCACATACTGTACTGCCAGAAGGGACGGGGGCACAGCTGCAAGCATTCCACTGCCTCCACACAGGACCTGTAAACAGCCCAGAGGTACCTTGGCACCTGCTAGGCCAAAAGAGGTGAGAGAGCTCAAGAACTGACGCTCATCGGCTCACGCAGAAATGTGTGTACCTCTGACCCAAAGACATTCTGCAACACCTCTCCATGTGTCTTCTCAGGGGCAAAATAACAAGCAGTAATTTCTTGCTGCAAACATCCTAAGGACCCAGAATATTATCTGTGTAAATACTCACCACAACCACAAAGAACTATCTATGACTTGCAGGGCATGTGATGCTATAGGTTGCAATCTTGTGCGGGCTGGAAGATGAGCCATTGAAGGCTGGTGAGCCTCATGAACTACAATGCAAGGCCCTGGGGCATTCAAAGGGCTCTAAAGAGCCCCAGAAATCACTGCCTCCATGATCCCATGGATGCTGGCAAATGGTACGTCAGGAAAAGAGATCAAAAAGGTGACCCCAAAAATTAGTTTCTCGGAAAGATTCTAAGGGAATCCTTTTATTTTTTTTATATTACCTGTACAAAAATGAGAAGTAGTGAACTGATAAGAGTTACCAGGTTAACATCGTAAAGGAGCTTCTGGTGACAATGCACATGTACCATTAGATTTGTTTTCGTATGATTAGCATTCTTCAGTAAAATATTAGGTTGAGGGAACCTCAACTTGTTTCCAACTCTTCTGATGCCAGGAGCTACTTGAATAAAGCCAGTTTATTCAGACGATGGTCAATCTCCTATTACTTGTGTTATCCAAATTAATATTATTCTTCTGTGAAGTCAAATTGGCAATTTTTAATAGGTAAGAAGCAATTATCCACTATAAAAGACACGAATAGCAACAGCACAGTATGTCAAGACAAATTTTGATCCTCCTCCCCACTTCATGGCATGATGTCCAAGAAAACTCATGTAATAGTACTTCTATGAATTTGTAATTTCATCCCAGAAAGTATAGAATAAGATAAACATTTTCTGTTTGTTTTTCACTTTCACAGCAACACCATCCTTACTTGCTTCTAGATGGTCACATTTTGCTGACATTTACAAACATTTCATGTTGATCTTACATGGGTCACATCAATCATCTATACAGTTTCAATGACACTTTGTTAAATAAACTGTCATGAAAGATTTATAGAGAATTTGATAAAAGTAAAGAAGATGTAGTTTAGCTTTTAAAGATGCATTACCCCTTTTCTGAGGTGTAATATCAGCTCTAAAATACCATTAAGCTTTTCTGGCAGGAGATGAAGTGAGAAAATAAAATGTACTCTTTCATCAGCACTCACTTATTTGCATCTCTTGTGCTTCTACGAAACACAGTGGGAAGAGACCACCTGCAGTGCTCATGGAGGAAGAGGGAACCGCACTCCCATTTTGGGTGTTCTGTTTGTCTCTACTAATGATTGGCAGAAGCCATTCATGTTCTTAACACATTATCTGAGCAAAAATGACCTCCAGATTAAAAAAAAATTAAAAAGAGCATAACCAATACAAAGCTCTACTTCAGATTAATGTCTTTTTGAAGGTAAACGAATATTCACAAATTCCCTATCTCAAAATAGGGAATGCAGACATGTAACACACTTCCATTAAAAGCACTTCTTCAGATAAATGTGGCCTACAGCACGCTCATTAAGATGTATTTAAATTTTCAGACTTTACTGTCTGATATCAATTTAATATTTGAGAGTGGCTAACAATGGACTCATTGTTGGGAACAGCCTTAATCATACTTAGTTCATCAAAAACCTCTTTTCATCGGTTTTCCACCACCGAGTGATCCAGTTACAAAAGCAATTTTTGTTACGTCTTTCAGTTACCTGCAGCAGTTCTGCTTGCTAAATAACATTAGCAAGGATGGCTGCATGGAAAGATAGTCTCCATTTCAGCATTTAGTCTGGAAAAACCCAAAGTGATGAATTAACACTTCCAGAAAAAAGTAATAAGACTTTTACTTGTTAAGTGAAGTGAAGGAATCTTTCACTTCTTAAAGACCATTACTTATTGTAACCAAGAGGACAGCATGATATAACCCTAAAAAAACCCGCTGTACTTAGAAAGCCAGATGCCTCATGACAAAACCCATCGTAAGCATGTGTCAGGTCTTGCATCTTCCCTCTACAAGAGCTCCTGTTACCTTCATGTAGTTGCCCATCCCAAAGTCCCACATAAAAGGTCAAAGAGTGGATAAATCAACCTCCCAATAGCCTGTAAGAACAACAGAACACAGTTACATTGAAGGTTTTCCTCCACACTATTTTCCTCCACCTGACATTTGTATCAGTAACTTAAATACAAAAAACACAAATAATTTTACATCTAGCTGGACACTGAAGAATGCATTTTGTTGATGTTATGGTTATGAGGTTAACTGTGGTCCTTTTAAACAGGTATCTTTAATGTGTCTCACAATAAAGAGATAAAATTGCATTCTTCAGCTAGCACCACAGGGCTGACCTCAAACAAACCAACGTCCTCCGTTACTCTTTCTTCAGTCTATCATGTCCTCCGTTAACCCCACGGCATCACACCTTGATGCTGGGCGAGCAGACTGGATTTGCAGGTTGCACGGGTCCTTCTCCTGTCTAATAGAAGACCCTGAGTTCATCTCAGCCTTATTTACAAGGAAGAGGACCTTGATATGTGGGCTGTATGAATTCATTTTTTTAACAGAGCGAAGAAAAAGATGTGCCGTACCTGTTCAGTGTTACACAGACAACTAGCTGTGATTTTTTTTACCATAGCTAGAATCCCCAGCAGGAGCTAAACACCCAAAACTAGCGCTTTTCGTAAAGGGAACATTACAGATCTGACTTCTACATCATTTGCTCAACTGACTTCACTCACAAGCAACAGCTTATTCAGGGTGAATTTGAATCAACAATTTCTAAAAAAAATTAAAAATAGTCCAATCTGCAGCCATAATAGCAACAATGAGTGGCATCTCAATGTTAATTTGTAGATATCTTAACTACTATATTATCAGCAGTGTTTCTAGATACTGTGAATTAAAAAAAAAAAGGGGGCTAAGTTTAAAGGCAGCAATTTACTCAGCTATTCAATACATCTGTCAAGTATATTACTGAGTGGTAAATGAATAAATATTGGATTTCAATTGCTATGACTAGAAATAAATGGCTAGCCATTCTCCAAGCAGCAGCACTGTGAGCTGCAGGCTTTCAGTGTAGGTTTATTTAAGGAAAAAGCAGTAATTCCTATATTCTGAAAAAATCAGTTTGTGATTTGATAGATTAGAGAGCTAAAACCAGAATTGCCTCTCCTTAAACCACACGTCACGTGGTCTTCAGAAAAAACCCAGACAAACATAGAGCAACTGTTCATACCAGATATCCTGATGAGATCCTAACTGCCAAACACTTGAGATCCAAAGACACACTCCATTTTGAAATTACTATTCCAAATATTTTCAAATACCCTGAAAATAACTTACATGCATTCAAATGTTTACTACGTTAGTTGCTAAATTATATGCTGCATAAGGACTTCATTATTGTTCTGTGAATTAGTTAGCAAAATCTTAGCTATCAAAGTACAACTGATGGATATGCACATGAGAAGATGACATGAACATTTTAAATTGTCCTGCAACCTTCATTTTCTTATTGAAAAGCACTGAAATACCTTGACAGATGAAGAGAAATCAGTGTCTCTTGACATGACAATATACTTAGAACCTGTTTTTCCAAAGTTTCACTCAGATCTGAAACAATTTCTAAAAACTCACGTGCTCTGAAACAGGAAAAACACAGAAATCACTCAAATTTTAATGAACTTGAAAGTCATGCTAAAATGGAAGGAGCATCCTCAGCCTCACAGGATGGAATTAAAATGCCTATCTCCATGTAACAGACATGGTAGATACACTTTAAACCATCCTCATGTGAAGTGGCTTTATTAGGAAATATTGTTTTAAAGCAGCAGACAGCATTTGATCAAAAAAACAACCGCCTCTTCTTCATTATGGGAACAAAGATGAGTAATAGCAATTGACTCACTTGACTCCGATGTCTTTAGGTGCTGACTGAAGGCAGCAGTGAAAGACAAGGCTCTACTTCCCAAAACAGATATTCTAACCTAATGCACAATTCTCCTTTTATAATTTTAAATTAACTAAAGATTCATCAACTCTTTCACCACAAGTCCCAACTTGGATGCTTTGTTTTTTCCCTAAGCAATCACCTACCCATGACTTACAGGTAACTTCAGTATTACTGGGAGGACTTAATAGAAACTTAAGACACGCATAGTCTTCAAAACCCTTTCTCTAACACCAACAATTTAGCTACAATTTCTGCACGCTGCAGATTTCACTTTATGTGCTCAGGCAGGGCTTAGCACACGAAAAATTATCTACAAAGGTTTAACTCCTGCATGTGCTTCCCTACCCACTTCAAGTTGACATAGCGCATGCACGGGAGGTGACTGAAATTGGGCAAACAGCAGCCAACAGGGAATGTTAACCACAACGTGCATCTTTCAGCCCAAATGCATCACTTCATCTTAGATTCAGGAGTTAAATACTCTGCTGATGCAGATACACAGCTCTGGGTTGCTACTGCTATGGCCTTATGGTCAAGACAATCAGCAGCCTCTTTTTCTGACATTTTAGATTTTCCCAGTCTTTGTCAACGTGTGTTACAGGCTGTTGAGGGAACTACATAACAGGATTAACTAATGGCAATAACCCTCTTTTGTCAGAGAGGATTACTGTCATTCAGCACTAGGGGAAACTGAAAACCAGGAGTTCCTTTTGTGGTATTTATTTAATATTCTACTCTGTAATCTGTTTGCAACAGTATTAGTGCAAAATGTCATGGGAAGATGTAAACACTCACCAGATTCCTTTTTGTACCTACAAACAAACCAAATGAAAAACAAAAAACAGTTTGTTTCCTGTCGCTCAAACCGTTCCAAGATCCTGATGCTCTATGTTATTTAACGTTTTCAGCTGACTTTGGGGACATTGTAGACTGCTCTGATGAGGCATGTTCTAGTGTCAGCCAACAGTTTATCCCTGGCACGCTTGTCAATCAACATAAAACTAACAGACGGCTTGCTTTGTTTCAAATGAGCTTTCCCTGGTCATTAAAATTCACTTTTTGTTACAAAAACTACCATTTGAAGGAAAGCAAATTGAAATGTTCGTGGTTCCTACTGAATCAACTTCGACTGAAGTTGACTGTTGCAACGAATCTTGAAAATAGAAGAAATGTTTATTTTACCACCTGTGTGCTATCTGGTTTTGGTTTTATCATAGCACACTAACTACAGAACGGTCATTTCATGTTAAAGCCTGTTACCAACATTTGGGCAACAAAGTGGCACGATTTCCTTCAGTGTTTTCAACAGCAGTATATGAAAGTCTAGAAAATTAAAACATTCCTAGGACTGAGCAGCAAGAGTCAAGGTGTATCTCTTTAGACAGCATAAAAATAGAGTAACTATTGAGTGTCTGCTTTTTAGAAAACATTGGGTTTCCTATTCTAAATACTGAGGAAATCATGCTCTCTTAGATTAGCTTTGGAAACGTATGGCAAAAGCACTCAAGTCAACAGAAAATTACATCCAGAATATGTATTCCTGGCAAAATAATAAAGTGCTTCCAGCAACAGCACCTTAATTTTGGGGAGACAAATCAAGAAGCTATCCAAATATATCCTGTCAAAAAGTCACGATTTCCAACCAGCCTTTGTGAAACAGAATGCAGCATGATGATTCGTAATGAGGTGCAAATCATGTAAAGGAAGCCACTATTTTATCTGAAGTTCCCCACATGAGTAAGAGTATAGGCCGCTGCAAATACCACATTTCCTTTTCCTTTTTAATAAAAGTATATTAAAAAGCCCTAACAAACAAGGTTTCAAAATCATTATCTTTGTTCTCTATAGGGAAATTGTGCATATAGCTTCTAATTATGTCAATTATGAACACGTGGGATTTTAGTTATTATAAACACACTTTCCTTCCACTGACAGTGATTCAAATCCCATCCTACGGATTGATTTGCAGCCCTTAAAAATCAGACTCTGTCTTTTGTTAACATGCATATTCCTCTGCAATTGCCCTCGAAGAAGGTGGCAAAATGAAAATGAGAATCTCCTCTTTTTACATCTTCTACAGAATATACCTTAAAGACAGAATGTAACTAGTGTGAAAAAATACCTGAAATGGTCTAAGATGCTGTCCTGGGCAACACAATATTGGCTGCAATTTGGAGAAAACAGGACAGGAAATAAATGTCCAAAACTCAGCCAAGATGCTGAACATGAACTATAATCTTTACATCACAACTTAATCCTATGTAACAGATGGCATTTGCATATGAGAAAGCAAATCCCTGGACAAATTACCCAATAATTCTGATGTTTTGAGACAGGCAGGATACTCTCAAAGTTCAATTAAGAACTCATTTTTATCCCATCTTGCAAATAGTAATATTTGGATACAAACCCATCATGCTGCCCTGTCTTAGAGACTGTTGCTACTACTCTCTCCGTTGTACTGCAGATTCATGTTCATTTTGGTCCTAAGAAAAATATTAATGAAATACAGCATCTGACACATGAAGAAAAATGCAGTTTGGCTTCCAGAAGTCATAATTTTGGAGTGGGAATGATTAGAATTTCACATAAAACATTCCTATCAGGCAAGTGGCAAAGCACACCCAATGGCCACACCAAGCTCTGTGACTGGCAGGCATCTACACCAAACCATGCCGGGGTAAGTTCCTCCTCATTCTAGAACCTTTGGTGAAGCCAGACCTAGCAAAGAAACTGGCTCTTATATTCAGTCACACCCCAGAGAAAAAACCTGTCATAGAAAGAGAAGAACATATCATCTTTCAGTGCTATTAAAAATCTTTATTAAGTGGAATGACTCCCCTTGAATATTTGCCAACACAATTAGTCAAGAGGAATAACAGAAGTTACGTAGTCATAAAAAGATACATTGTTTTAGCACTCTGACTGTGCTGCATTTTCTGAATAAAACTCCCAAAAGAACAGATATGTCCATTTTTCCCCAAGATGCTACTCAACACAGGAAGCATTAATATGCCCTGTACTGGACAGTGAAGCCTGAAACATGTCAGGAAGAAGAGGGAGTCTTTTTTTTTTTTTTCCTCTCCCCACCCCTCATTGGTAAAGGCAAACTGAAGACTTCTATATGCAGAGCAGTTTTCAGAGATCAGGAACCCCATGTCGCTTAGGGCTAGAGGAATAACTCATTTCTGACAACCAGAGTTACAATGGGTGTAAGGAGCTAAACTGTGATGACAGAATGTAATATCCTTATTGTTACAAAGAGTAAAGCACCAGAAGAGAAGGAAACAATTCTTTAATTTCAACTCACTACTAAATATCGATGTATTATGGAGGCAGAATTCCATACTAGTTAACTGGTAAAGGTAACGGGAGTTTTGACAAAATAGCTGAAGCTAGTGTTCCATTACTTGCTGTTTCCTACATGAACCGTTCTACAGTTCTGATGCTTGTTGCACTGGATTCCCGTGATTTGGTCCAAATTTTTCTTAAATTTTAGCTTCAACAATCAGACACAAAATTTCAAATTATCCCACCCTGCCTTGCAATTGCAGTATTTATTTCGGTATCACCCAGTGCGGTTTTCCCATGTTCACACCACCACAGAGCTGCTGACCTGCGTTTGGTTTATGGTACATTCATCACCAACACAACTGCTGTGCTCCCGGATTTTCCCCTGCATTTGATTTTGACAGAGTCCTGAAGAAAAACTCTCCCAAGTACAATTTTCAAATCCATTTTGCATATATTCTTAGTTCGTTTCGCCTAGACTGCATTTGCCACACGATGTGAGGCACTATCAGACGCCTTCCTCAAGTGAAGACACACAGCATCTACTGCTTCACCTTTGTCCTCCACGGACTGTCATTCCTTTATGAAAGGAAATTGGGTTAGTTTGACATAATTTGCTCTTGACAAATCCCTGGTTTCTGTTATCTCCTGGGCACTCACAAACAGTCTATTAGCTGCAGTATTTTTCTAGTTGACCTGCAGATGAGTGGTCTGTAATTCCCAAGCATTTCCTTCTCCTTCCTTCTTTCCACTCTCCAGATATCTCACTCATCCCTCCATGACTTTTGAAAGTCAGCCATTAAGCACTCCAACATCTCATCCACTGTTCCCTAACTGCATTACATCAGACCCAGCTGATCTGAAAATATCTAACATAAATAAGCTTTCTATCACATTTCTCGCTCTAGTTTTGATCTTGCACTGCAGTCACCGCTATTTGATGTCTTTCCACTCTCCAGATATCTCACTCATCCCTCCATGACTTTTGAAAGTCAGCCATTAAGCACTCCAACATCTCATCCACTGTTCCCTAACTGCATTACATCAGACCCAGCTGATCTGAAAATATCTAACATAAATAAGCTTTCTATCACATTTCTCGCTCTAGTTTTGATCTTGCACTGCAGTCACCGCTATTTGATGGTGTTCGACCTTGCACTGCAGTCACCGCTATTTGAGATTGTGTTCGACATCTAACTGCAGGTGATTGAAGGCATGAAAGTCTTCCCAGCGCCATCTGTGCTACCTTTCCCTTTGCGTGGCAGCACATCAAGCCCTGCTTTTCTCTTCCCACATGGATACATGGAATGATTCCCTCTTACTCTGGAAGGCGTCTGCTGACTGCATCTCACTTTGTTCTTCGGCCTTTCTGACACTGTCTCCTCATGCTCATGCTATTCTGCTCTAACCCAACTGCCTTCCCTGATCTCCCACTTCGGCATACTGCTTCCAAGACTGTCCCTCAAAGATTCCTAGCTCACCAAATCTGATCTCTTTCTACAGTTGCTACTTTCTCTCTGCAATGAAATTGTCTGTATTTATGTCCCTATTAATTCTTTTTTAAGGGAATTGCAAGGTTTCTTGAAAACTTTACCCTCCTACTACCATGGAGTTCTTAGCTCCCAATTCAAATACATCAGTCTGCATTATTTTAAAGGTATTCTTTTCTTCATACATTATTTATTCTACTTGCCATATGAGCTCTAGCATTTCATAGCCACTCTCACCCAATTCCCATCACATTTTGACATTCTCTACTATTTCTTCCTTAGACATACCTTTTTTTAAAAAAAACCAACCAAACAAACACAAAACTCCAAAGCCACAACAACTTTCTTTAAAAAGCCTATTAAAAAGGCTTCTATAAACCATTCCAGTACATGTTGGTTATATGTCTGGACTGGTAGAATTTCCCTTTACCACAAAGGTCCTGTGCTTTGGGTGGTTCTACCTGAATCCACATGGTTCCCTCCTGCTTTGGTGACCTTTAAAAGCAGGCTACCATCATATCCAGTTCTCTTCTCCCACGACATCTCCCTCCACACCCTGGATCTTGGAGCAAGTGCCCATGCCCTGTTTTATAAGGCAGCATCTCTTTTCTCTTCAGTTGTCTTTGCTTCCTGAACAAACCATATCCTTTACAACAATACTCTAGCCATGTGAGTTCTCTGATCACTCCCTTTCGTAACAACCATAAGTTATATTAAATCATATACTAATTTGTTTGTTTGTTTTCCTGGTTATTTCTCTGCACTACTTAGATTACAACACAACTTTAAGGTGATCTGGAACCAACCCCTCAGGCTGTTTCTTGTACCTTCTTACAACACACGAACATTAACTTCATACCTCTTCCGACTTCGTAAAGGCCTGACCAACTGTTCCTCTCTGTGTTAACCTCAAAGCTTTTGCCATCCCACTCTAATTCCAATTTAGAATCTTTGTGACTGGATTAGCAAACTAATCTGTAAACATGCACAGAAACTTTTTCAGGATGTGGATTCTACTGAACACATTTATTCACCTCTGGTATTAACACTTTACTTGTTCAGAACAACAGGTTATAAGAGGAAGAAACCAGCAGAACAAACAAGTAGTTCCTAAATCATACTGCCAGGAGAATTCCTGATCCACTAACTGATGTGGGTGGGTATAATTACCCTATTTCTTGCATAAATAATTGGTAACAGACTATGCAGAGTCTTACTCTACCTGAGAAACACAGCAAAATCTAGTGGAGTCAAAGGTACAACCACCTTATCTATAGTTTGTTAACAGTCTCTGAATGCAAAGATATAACCCAATATGAAAAAGCAGTGTTACCTTTCCTTATCTTGTATCTCAAAGCCTTTATATGCTTACCTCCCTCATCCACCCCTTTTCATTTTCATACACCGCTGCTCTGCAGATTGCTATCAGGCTGGTTTTAGTTTCAGCCGTACATTTCCAAAGCAGCACATCCAGAAGTTTTATACAGCCCTCTTTCACAGCACAAAATGACACAATATAATATTGATCCAGGAACACTGCTGCTGTCATGCAGCTGACACTGTGATATAGTAGTAAAAGTCATCAAGGGTGTACCAAAAATCGTGTGCCAGCATGTCTGCAATGCAGCTGCAGAAAAACTGATGCAGCACTAGATATACTGGAGTCAGAGTCATAGTGATTACAGGGCATTACAGTATCAATATCAATTATGCCAATTCCTTACTCTTTCTGTTTAAATCTTTCTTATTCTGTTTCTGACGGTTTTGTTTAGTTACCAGCATACTGCAGAATTCTATCTGCTTAAGAGGCATTGGAGTTAGTCCTCCTCAAGTTATGTTTCATCTAAGCCATTCAACCAGAGAGCTTCACTTCTCTAATGATTTACTTGTTTAGGTCATGCTAAGCTTGCATTTGGTTAAGTCAGAAACATTACTTTTACCTAAATAAAGAACAGAAGAAAGAGACCAAATGTTGTGCTGCAAGATTTTCCTCTGATGCCACATATTTTTTCATTAAAAAATGAGTTTATTCTGCATCACTTTTCCCAAAAATATCACCTTGTTATCTACAAATACATGTTTTTAAAAAAGGACCATTTACAAAATCCAGTATTTTCTCATCCACAGAGCTTTGATTTGGAACACAAATTATGTCATTTGTGAAGTAATAATGCTATACTAAATAATCCTATTACCATAACAAAGTCAAACAATAAATATTTGCAAACTGCAGGAATATACCCTGGGCAGGCTTTGTTGCAGTGTCTCACGAAAAGCATACAAATGTATAATGTTGGTAACCACGCTGAACCACCCTGGAGGAATAGGCAAGAGAAAAATATTGTCGTTTGCTACTATAAAGACAGCGTTTTCCTTACCTGTAGTCCTTTTACACTCGATGGTTCATAATACTGCCTTCTATACAGCAGAAATAGATTTGGGTATGGGGCACCCTCACAGCACCCAGTTTTGGAAAAGCTGTCAAATCTTGAAAAGCCATGTTTTCTCATACTTAATTGGGATTTCATAAACTGAACTTTCCTTTTATTAACATCCTTTCCCCACTCCAGCATTATGCATGTGATAATTAGCATTGTCAACTCTCTTAGAATTCATACAACACAGCAAACTGGGGCCTCGGCTCAAACTGGCCTGAATTCCTGCCTGGATCTCCTCCTCCTCCTCCCCTAAATTACTGCTTAGATCAACAGGAACCCTACATCCCACTGTCACTTTAATTCTGCCTTCCCCTTTTCCTCCAAATCTGTTGTGGCTTCCCAGCATTAACCTCAGTAGCTCCTCCCTGCCTGAAACACAGTTTGGAGAAGAAACGGAACATTTCAAGACACTGGTGAATTATCTCCTACCCTTGTCAACCCTTTCCAGACAAGAAGAAACCACAGTTGGGTTCAAGGTAAGCAGCTGAAGGAAGAAGCGTGGGGCTAAAGCCAACAGTGGCAAGGGTCCTGAGGAGATGCCTGTGCAAACAGACACGGGACAAAGAAATGCATCCTGGAAAGGAGACACCTGAAACAGCTGGAAAAATCAGCTTACAAAGCAGGGTGGGAGCAGAGGTCTAACTGCAGGATCACTGCAGTACAGAGGAACGAGACAAGACCTTACGGGGCAAGAAAACTAGGCCTTGGAGAGCCAGTCTGAAGAAGACAGATGGAAGATGAAGGCACGTGAAGAGTGAAGAACTGGTGTAGGAGCAGGGAAGGGAAGAAAAACCTGTCACGTGAGCTGTGAAAGACTGGCATAAGATTCACACTTGTTAAAGTACTCTCCAAAGACAAGCACAGCTCTATTTCCACCACAGCAAATATGAATGAAAAGCGCTGCCTCTTTCCAAGGCTGGCTCATCGGGATGACTGCAGCACGCTGTGGCTACAGCTATCCATCAGTCCCCATCAGTCCAGTAACTGTAGGAGCCTTGGGTGACTCTGGCTGCAGACTGCACAAGTTCTGGGGTTTTGACTGCATTTCTAAACATCTCAAGTCATCACACATACAGACAGTTAATGTTAGACCATTACTGACACAAGCACCCCAAGATTATGTCATTTCAGAATTCAGGCTGCTTGTGCGACTTCCTTTCTGCTGTCCCATTACAGCCCTCAATCCCCCCCTTCCCCATCTACCCACCCCAAAGGACCACAACATGCAGCGTGCACTGTGCTTCTGGGCAGCAGGTGAGCAGCTTGGCCTGGCCTTACAGCTTCGTATAAAAACATGCAAACGTATGAGCATCTAAGCAATCATCTCCTAACTCCTCCACTGGTAAACGCACATGGATATACAGCCTTGCAAATACAACGCGTCGTTAAGCGTAAGACAGACAGGGCACGGAGTTAAGAGGAAGAAGTCTGGCACGAAGCGATGCAACAGATGTTGGATTAGGTTTCAGATTCTAACAAATCTTAAAAGATCTCTGTTTCAGAGAACATAAAAAAGTGCTTATTTGGAATTAGAATTCATACCAGCATAATGAACTAAGATTGAGAGAAGTTAAAAAAAAAAGTCAGACCCATTCTTGTACATGTGATGCTGCTTCAGCCCGAGCTCTGTCCCCTCGCTCACCCCCATGGCATCGGCAGGATAGCGGGGAGTGGGATGGAGCAAGCGAGAAGGCTTGTGAAATCTTTATTACAGCTCTGTTGTAAACCACCAGAAGACAAAGCAGACAGTTCCAACTAGGAACAGCTGTTATTTTCCAATTAAAAATCACAAGACCAAAATACTAATTTATTAAGCAAGTGTTCAGTTTGAGCAGCCACAACTACATTTCCTAGCAATATATTCTCTTTTTTTAAGAGAGGCTGTCGGGATGTCTCTGGCATAAACAATTTAATGTGACAAAAGAGTTTATTGTCTGCTGCTGATATGCAAACAACTCCGTTCCATATTGTGAAATACTGTCTCAATATGTAATGAACTGAAAAGGATTTTCCTTCTGGGGGGGAAACTAAATTTGTTGACACTTTTCCAAATGTTTTACCTAGTAAAGTAGCTGTGTTAGACTTTGAGAAAGATTATCTTCTGCTATCATAGAAGCAAGTTAATAAAGTGACAATAACAAACTGATGTATCTGTCAAAGTTTATAGATAAGGATGTCAAGCTATAGGTTATCAGCCTACAGTACTGACACTGTTCATATATCATAGCCCCCCAACACACACTCTGTCAGCATTGTTTATTTTCAGTCAGGAGTTAAATAATGACCATGTACTAAAAATGCCTTTGGGGAACTGCTTTGTCTTACATACTGTTCACCTGTTTACTTCAGAGTAAGTTTTGAGTTGCTTTTGTTTAATTTTCTGTTTGAACAGCTGGTATTTATCAACTTCAAATGGACTTCAGGTCAATACACTGCAAAAAATTTTACTGCAATTTCTACACTTGCTGCACACATGAGGCTTGTAAAATGCTAATGAGAACACCTCTCCACCGAGCCCAGTTCCAGAGGAACAGACAATGCCCACAACAGTCCTGAAACCATACCAATACTGGAAAAGAAAAAACCCATACAAAGTAGGATGGTTTCTTTGAAGGGTCCAGCAACAGAAATCACATCCGTTTTGTAGCGAGCACCATAGATTAACTTCCCATTATTACTTCCTGTCTTACTTTGTGTATTTTCTTTATCGCATTCAAACCTGACTATCCATAAAAAGGTAGATGTAATGGAGTTGTCTGTTGTTTTGGAGCAGTCAATGGCAAAAAGGCAACAGAAGTAAGTTCTGCTGAAGTTGGAGGTGAGGATGCAAAGACATAACTGGGGGGGGGGGAACCCACACATAAAAAACCAACCAAAATACCAAGCTTATTTATATTTTCATCCCAAATACCTAAAGAAATCTCAATTTTCTTCCTCACATACATAAACATACAAATAAATTAATCCTATAAAAACTATTCCATAATGAGTTAGAAAAAGAGGTTAATTAAACAGTGGAAAAATATATCAAAATATGAACTGAAAAGAAAATTAATAGATATAACCAGTAGCAACATAAACCATTTCCACCTATTTTTTTTTTTTTTCTCTACATACCAGGCAAGGTGACTGAAAGATACTGTTGTACCAGAAATCTCTTCTGGAACTGACAGCTCTAATTGTTATATGTGACGAAATAAAAAAGAATGGGAAAGATCATGAATTCTTAATTCAAACAAGCTTCTATTACTTTTCTTAGAACTGTTGTCCGAGTACAGATCTTCAGATACCGGCTGGGAATTACCATATTACTCTAGGAATGATTTTTTTCTAACTAGTGAGCTTTTCCTCCTACCGCAATACATTTTTTAAAAAGACAACTGAAGTAAAAAGGGTACATTTGGAATCTCTAATTATTAAAGGCAAGGAGAGGATTCGCCTTAAGCAGAAGTTGCTAATGTTGGTTCTGCCTCAACATGGAACTGGCCTTTCTAGGCACCAAATTTAGGGACCTGAGTTTTACAAATTTATGCAGAACTGTGGTACGAGGGTGTTCGTGCCTGCCAGTCCCATACTGAAAAGCAATTAATACGATTTTTGGAGATGAAAACACCAGAAATACTTAACCTGATACCTCCTAGTACCATATGAATTTCAACCAAGACTACAGACTGTAATTCTCCTGAACTTGATTTTATCAGTTAGAAAAGGCAGTAATCTGAAAAGACGAGGAAATTCTTCGTAAAGCACTAATTTCTCATGAAGAACACTGCCGATGTAACAAACCATAAGACATCTAAATATACATTTTTAACTAAAGGTCTTTCTTTTGCAGTCATTGAAACCAAAAACCAAATAAAATATTATTTATTCTATGAAAGTCAGCTTAACTTGGACACCAGTAGGCAAAAAATGGGCAGATTTACATAACTAATACTTTTAAATACAAGTATTACACACAGGACTCCGGAAAGCCAAATACACAGCAGAGATTTCACTGTCTCAGTTTCCACACCAACATGAACAGTGAATAAAAATTATCTATTTCCTTAAAAAGGCGTTGATTGAAACAACCCTATTTTGATCATGATTTAGATAGCCTTTACAAAAGGTGCTTCAGCCCCTCAACCTGTAGGATGACTCCGAAAATCCTCACAACACCTGCAAACCTAAAGTTTTAAGACCAAATAGAGTAAGACGCTAGAAGACCTCCTGAGCTTTGAGCTGGAAACTTTTTCACAGGAGCCCAAGCCTATTGTGTAAGAGGAACCACGGGGTGCTGAAGGAGTTGGTTGCTATGGTGGCATCTCATAAATCATCAATTATTGTCTGTTATTATGAAGGTGACAGCCTCATAAAGAGATTTGCATTTTCAGCTAATTTTAAGATTTTTTTTTTTCCTGCAGACATCATTTGCTTTGTAAAAGAAATGTCATGACAACCATAGAACACTTAAGCTTGTTATCGGGTAGTCAGGCATCCGCTTGGCCCCCGTCAGTTTGGCATTTGAGCATCGTAGCCTCTTTTGCATTATTGAGTAGTTTATCTTTACAGTTCATAAATATATTTCTAAACGTGGGGACGGCATAATAGGAGAACGTGGAGAAAGCGATAGAGGGCTCCTGGTTGCCATGGCAACCTAAACTGATCAATTCCCTGTCACTGTTTTAAAAGAGGCACCACTCCCCTGTGGCCCCCAATACTAATTACAAATGCAGGCCCTTCGCTAGCATGTTCAGCTTACAGATTAAAGCAGTTCATGCCTAATTTATCATTTAACATGTCCTCCCACATTTGTAGTGCCGTACGGAATGAATAACAACTTCACTTGTTTACAGCGTTTTCAACTTAATTTCACTAATTAGTTTTGCAGTTGCAGGAAGTGGAGAGGGCTGCTGCCCCCCTGTGAAGCCGGGGCAGGCAGCGCTGCCCTCCCCGCGCTGACTCCGGGCTTTGCTCCCCCAGACCCCCACGCTGCTCTCCCAGCGCAGCAGACGATCAATACATTACATATTTATACCCCCCCTCTTTCAGAAGTATTTCTCTTTACGCAAATGGGAGAGTTTTTATGGGAATGGAAAACAAATGATGAAAACTCTGGCTGAGTTTCACAGACAACTGAACTGTAGCGTAGAGGGGACGTTTGAGACAGAAGTGCTGTGCATGCCCTGCAAACGGACACGAGCAGTGACACTCCGCTGGCCACTGACACGGCCCTTCCAGTCAAGCCTCTACTGCTCCGTCTGAAGAATATGACCAGATCTTACCCAAACTGAACTTTAAATGTGTTTCAACACAGCGTTTACCACATTCTGAGCACCCGCCACTCAGACTGTTCTTCTAGGTCTCCACAATCAGCACTTGTGGATGCCCTGGAAAGCCCTTTCCCACCCTTTGTGCTCCGTAACAATATAGGAGAGAGCATGAAATCTCTACGAGGAAAACCAAAATGCGTAGGACCCAAAACACTCTCAGCCAGAACAGCAATACCTACCCAGACATCTAGAAAAACAAACCCACTTATGCTGAAAGCCAAGATGAAGCATCCTAGAATCAGGAATATTGTGACCTTTCTGCTCCAAAGGATGACACTGTGAAGTCTGCATATTCCAAAATGCTCTGTCACTTGAACAGGACCTGTAAGATTCGTCTCTGGTGCTATCACGAGTCTCCTGTTCGAGCACTGCGGCCCCCAGGCAGCCTGGAGAGAGGGAAGGGATTTTTGGTTCCTCGGTAATATCTGCACTCTTGCAGTCACAAAGGAGATGTCTGACAGCCTCTGCCCCAGGCAGCTCCTCCCTGTCATCAGTTTTACAAAAGGGCTACTTCCCACAACTCCTGTTAATCAACAAAAATTATACATCCAAAGAAAGTTAAAACCCTTCAGTGGGTCTCGGGGGGCTTGGCACCAGGGAGCGCTTCCAACTGCTGCTCAGCCCGGCAGCTGCAGC
>NW_010240853.1:967-1200 GCF_000690775.1 Eurypyga helias | reverse complement strand
GGGTGGGCAGCGAACCGGGGCCAGTGCCGCTTCTAGGCAGCGCAGCCACAGTCCCAGCAGCGCCAAGTCCTGGCACACGTTGGGAGAGCCCCCGGGGGGGCCACACCATGAACTCCAGTCCCACAGCCACAGAGCTTTGGCCATGGGGTGTAGTGGGACATGATGCCACCCCATCCCATGACCCCCAGGTTCCCCGTCAGCCACCTCACCCTGGGGTTTGCAACTTGCCCACA
>NW_010240853.1:0-849 GCF_000690775.1 Eurypyga helias | reverse complement strand
GATGGGGACTGCAGCTGGCACTGCAGTGGCCACCACCAGACCCCCAGGGTCACATCCCCAGCATCCCCAGGGGCCATCTGCCAGGAGCTGGGTCCTGCCCCCCGTTTGCCTTTGCTGCTTGACCTGCCGTGCGCGGAGCATCACCGAGCCACCGACCTCCGCTCAGCCATGGGCCTGGGAGGAAGGCAGGCAGGAAGAGAGGCTGGCCACCCCCCTGCCTGCTCTCAGGGGTGCCTGGCTTGGGGCCTGGGGGGTTGAAAGCAGAGCAGAACCCACACAGACCTTCCTGGTGAGAAGGAGCAGGGGGTGGCCATCACCTTGGTATCAGGTGCTCAGGAAAGACTAGGAGCCAACTTGGTGACCCGCCCAGCGCTCCCTGGGATGCCGGAGGCTCCCGCTGCTGCCAACTCCACTCTTCCCTCTCAGGAAAAGACTCCGTGTTTCCACTGCCGGCACACACCTTCCTCCCGGGGGGAGGAAGCGCTCCTGGCTGCCTGGCAGTTCTGCCTCTGACACTGCCCCTGACCACGTCCTCCGTCCCCTCCTGCAGTGGGCAGGAGGGACACCAGGCCCTGGGGACAGAGGGGTGCAGAGCATCCCTGCAGCGCTGCCTGCCCACCCTGGGCATCCTCCTGGGCACAGACATCCCAGTGGGGCATGGAAGGGTGTCAGCATGTCCCCCACTGGCATCCCCTTTGATAAACACTCCGGGGACCACACTGGTGCCACCCGCTCCCAGGGGACCGTCGGGCAGTGCCTGGGGACCTGTCACCCTGCGTGGGACCCAGAGCTGGCAAGGGACAGCTGGGCAGTGGCTGGGGACAGGCTGCCCGTGGGCTGGCACCGCGT
>NW_010240852.1:6134-9708 GCF_000690775.1 Eurypyga helias | reverse complement strand
GTGGTGCCGCCCTGCGTGCGCCCCTTTCAGCAAGTCTGAAGTGCCAGCAGAAAGATCCCGACGTCGCGCGGGAGGCAGAGGACATTCGGCAGAACCGCGAGGCCTGAAGGTTTCTGCCGGGAGAACCCAAACGGAGGGCGGAAAGGAGGCCCCTCACCATCACCTCATGCCAAGCCAGGCTGGCACCAGCCTGCAACCCGTTCACACGCCTGCGGAGGGGCAGGCGCTGGGGGAAGGCAGCGTGCTCTCCCGCGTGTCTCCAGGTGAAAGTGCTCCTGCACTACTTCTGATGTCCCACCAGAGAGCCAGGGTGATCCTGTAACCAGTGACCGAAGCCGGCCGGAGAGCCGCCAGCAAACCCTCGGCTGGAGCGCGGCCCTTGGGAAAACAGGGCTTCTCCGGCGCTCCAGGTGTCGGCAAACTTCCGGGCCTCTGACCGCCGTGAACAGCCCCACACCTTCCACGCTGTGGCAAATGAGACGTGAGGCTGTGGGGGAAAACGGTTCTCATTCTGAATCTCCGCTATCATAGAAACACAGAATGGTTTGGGTGGGAAGGGACCTTAAAGATCATCCAGTGCCACCCCCTGCCATGGGCAGGGACACCTTCCATAGCCCAGGTTGCTCCAAGCCTCATCCAGCCTGGACTGAAAAAACGGAGACCACCTTATTTTCCAGAGAGCGTGTTCAATCTCATCCACCTGCACAGTGTATGCTGGACAGACACGCTGGTGTTCCAGGAATACTCAACTGTCTAGAAACACCTATTTTTGCATGCTTTGGAGCAGAACCAGAATTTCATAGTGAGTTTTGTGCAGAGAATGTTTGTATCCACTTGGATCGTTCCTCTGATTTAAGAGCTTAACACGCTGAGAAACTGCCAGCAGTCGTGAGCGAAGAGGCCAGTTTTACACCCCCGCTGAAGGATGGGAGCCTTCGGGGCCGTATTTTACAGCCACGGTGCTGGGAGACGGGTTCTGCTCTCTGCCAGGAGACCAGCGGGTGACTTACAACACCGACGCAGCGTAGCACCTGCTTGCCCTGGATTCCTGTGAGGAGTTTTTTTCTTTCCAAGCGGTGACTGGGCCAAACGCCCTCACGTGCATGGCCCACAGCTCCCGGCTTTGCTGAGGATCTGCCAAGCCACACAGAGCACTGGACGTGCTTCGCTTTTTCCTCTCATCTTCTCTGCCCTTCTTCCTTTTGCCTTCTCACCTTCCCCGTTTCCTTCTGAAAGCCGTGCAGCAGGGAAGGGCTGTCAATCAACGACTGCTAAACCCAGAATGCTCCTCTCTTCCTAAAGCAGGTGCTGTTCTGCCCTGCCCGGCGCTCTGGAGCAGGACACCTCTCGGCTGTGACCAGTGGGCAGGAGCTGCAGGGGGAATTCAGAGTGAAACCAGTGCCCCGGCGCTGGTGGGGCTGGAATTGGGTGTGCGGATACGGATCGCGAGCGCTGCTGCACACGTGGCTGAGAGAACACCAGGTACCAGCAGCAGAGCAGCGCGCGGGTCAACACAGGGCTGGCACCTGGGACACCCGCTCCGCGCACCGTGCCCTTCTCCTCCAGGACTTCCGGCCTGCACAAAACTCAGCTACTGCCATCCCCGAGCATCTGCAAAGCTGTTCTGCTCTGGGAGAGGGACCAGAGGTGACCTCTCGTTAGGGAGTTTTCCTGTACGGCCTCTCAGAAAGAGAACCTGCTCTGAGCTGCCGAAGTATCTCAGCTAAAATTACCCTTCCGCACAGAAACGGGGGACGACAGAGGGCTTACGCTGCCGAAATCTTGAACTGCGGTGCAGTGGAACTACCACACGAGTACTTCAGGGCAGGAAGACCCTGTACCCTCAATTACACGAGCAGAGAGAATCTGTCTCTGCTGAGAACAAAAATAATGAATCTGTGTAATTAAGACAATTAGTTCACTCCACAGTTACCAGCATTTCAACAGTGTCTCAAACTAATGGGATGCCAGATGGAGTATTAATGGGATTAGCTCAGAAGCTCAGCAGATTTCTGTATTTAATATACAGAGCTCTCACTGAAATACCATCTCTCCTCTCTACCCCCCAGAAGCCGTCAACAGGTGTCTCTGATTTCTCGTACCTAACGCACGTAGCCGGGTGGTGCTGTGAAACCTGGGAGACGCAGCAAGACCTCCAGCCTGAGGGATCAATGTGGGTAAAAGCGACGATACCCTCCTGCTGACCCGCACTGCCCCAGAGTAACGTGAGCCATAAATCTCCCTCAGCTCTGCAAAGTGACCCTCACTGCTGGACACTCAAGGTCTTGGCCCAGTGCCTGATCGACGTGGAAGAACCCTGTGCCCACTCAGAGTTCCTCTGAAGTCAGCAGGGATCGCTATGGATCCAAAGGTCCAGCTGCACAGGAATGATTAATGCTCCGGTTTTCAACCCGTGGCCGGTCCATTGACTTCTTCCGAGAGGTCTACGGAAGGTAAGAAAAGCGACGCCTGCCATCAGTGGGCACGCATGCGTTACACTGAGGGCTGCGCCTCAGGGAAAAGCTGCTCGGCCCCGCGCCCAGAGGCGATGACACAAAAGCTGCCTTGACCTGCAAAGCCGACTGACAGCTAACGACGTTCCGTTCCTTCGCTTACCTTTGAAGTCAAACTGGTAGATGTTTTTCAAGGATTCATGAAGAAAGTAAAAGCTTCCTAGAGCCTGTAAAAACAACAATAAAACAAGAAACGGTTAGAATCTCTGTTTTGGCCAACTAAAGCCAATAAAGGATCACGCTTTCCTGTTGGAAAGAGCAGAAGCAATGCAATACTACTAATGGTAGTAAATTACTAATGGTTACAAGCCCGAAGGCCTGTGCAACTATTTATTTAGGGAGCCAGGCACAAGTTGTTCACCTCCCTACCGAGCTGAGCAGCGGGAACAACTCTGCCGGCTGCAGAGCAGGCAGCCCACAGGAAATCCCACAGCAGCCTTGGGAGCGTTCGGCCGTCATCACACTGACTGAGCAGCGTGGGATGTCCAGCCCCGCCACCCAAACCCGGGGAGCTACTGCTACTCCCAGGTTCCGCGTGCAGCCTGCGGCGCACCTATCTTCCCACGGCGCGCTGACCCCAAGGGAAGGGACAGAAAAGCGCCCGGCAGAGGCTGAGAGGTTTGCAGACGTCACACTTCTGGACACTGGCACAACCCATGTTTGTCAGTACCAGCAGCAGCAGAGTCTAGTGCCCACAGCACATGAAGAATTGGAGTTACTGCTGAAAATGAAATGCGACGTTCGTAGTCTGGAGTCAGATGGGACTAAAATTCCTTCTGCCGGTCCAGTCCTGAGCAACTCCTTAGTTTTTCTGAACAGTGACCTAATCCAAGTACGGAACTCTGTTCCAGCGCTGCCGATCAGCCCACGACCGAGGGAAGCATGTAAATGCCGAGGCGATCCCTTCTGCCCTCAGCACAGCGCACGAACCCCCTCCTCAGCAGCTGGATTTCGGAAGCATGCCCACACCCGCCCATTCAGCAAAACAGGCGAACAGGCTAAACTGGTGTGTTCAGCTGAGCGACGCCAAAGGCCACAGAGAGGGAGCCCGTGGTCACGGA
>NW_010240852.1:5790-6100 GCF_000690775.1 Eurypyga helias | reverse complement strand
AAAATTTAGCCCACTCCTGATCACCAATTTTCTAACCTGCGCATAAAAACCCCCGCACGAGAGGCTTCCACATCGGCTGGCACAGCCCGACGTGATCCTTCCCTGTCCTGCAGCTTCCAGGGACAGTCCCCTGCCTCCCTGCTCCAGTCTTTCCTCCACGACCCCGCCGCAGGGACCCCTGCTCCTTCCCAGCGACCCTCCACGTCCCCGCCGGCTGCCCCCAGGGGTGCTCAGCCCAGAGCCCCGTCCCGGCTCCGTCTGCGGCGCGGAAGCTCGGCCAAGGTTCCAGCCGCACGCACGCTGAGCCTGC
>NW_010240852.1:4752-5754 GCF_000690775.1 Eurypyga helias | reverse complement strand
GCTGTGTGCCTCCGGCTAGCGACGGCAAGTTACGTATGAGAAAAGAGCAAAGGAGAATCCAGTGAGGGAAGAAAAAGCAGGGGACACAGACTTCGCAGTGGAATATCAGAAAATTACATTTTAAACGAGAACTCGATGGGCCTTCAAATACATCCGATGCCCCCAAGAGAGGTTGAGGGGGGGAAAACCCAGCGTGACACAAGTTAACGCTTCCAGAGAAGAGCAGCAACGCCTTAAGCAAAAAGGAGGATTCAGTTTCACGTTGGGTTTGACTCCTCCAGCGCCAGAGACCTGGCAGGGCTGTTCGGCTGAGCGGCTGCTGCATTATTTATGAGACGCTGCACATCCAGAGATTAAACATTTGCTGATTTGTCAAAAGCACGAACACGAGGTCCTGCCCATCTCCTTGACATATTAGTCCATCCAACAGAAAACACTGTCACGCATTTAATTGATGAGTGCACTTCCCTGCGCCCCAGCCAGCTTCCTTTAGGGCTTTGGGTTTCTTTTTTATAGCGTGGAGCAGGCAAATAAGGAGAAGCAGGAGACGCTCGCGTGGGGGACTCAAGGTTAACTATCCCGCAACAAGGACACGCTGCCAGAAAAAATAAATCCTGATGCAAGATAAAAACACTGCGGCCTCATCTTTAATTCCTAACTGGGGAAACTGCCGTTAGCAACAGCAAATGCCGTCGTCTCAAGCTAACCTGCCTATGCTCCGGCCTCGGATCTGAAATCCGGGAGACTACTGGGACACAGCCGCATCTCCACAGAGAGGTTTCTGCATACAAGTATGCTTTGTCTCGGAGAGCTGAAGCGAGAGAAGAGTCTTACAGTGCCAGCTGCAGGGAAAATTCAGCTGCTGTACTTGACACCAACCTGCCTAAACTCACTCCAAAGCCCCCAGGGAAACCAAGACAGAAAGACACCTGTTGTCACAAGGCACCACATCCTTGTGTCAGAAGTGCTGCCGCTTTGCGTGCACACGAGCACTGCCCAGAC
>NW_010240852.1:0-4738 GCF_000690775.1 Eurypyga helias | reverse complement strand
GGAAGGAATTCTCCCGGATAAAACTAACTTGCAGTGAGGTGGATCAAAACCAGCGGCTTGACACGTGCTCAGCACGCGGGCTCAGCGGCGGCACCACACGTCACGCCGCCTGGTGAAGGCAGGGACAGTGACGGGGTCGCAAACACCGCTCGGATGTGCGGGTGTCTCCGCACGGCTCTGTGTCACACCGTTCTACCTGAGGCCTAAGCACCCGCCTTTCCTAACTTCGCGGCACTTCACAGGTGCAGCCTTTGTCCCACCGAGATCCGGGCGGTCGGTACGGAGCGGAGTGCTTCTGAGTGGCAGGACACCACAGCTAAGCTCTTAGCTGCTCATTTATTTAGAGAGCTGGCCCCAGGTGACAGCTGACGACACGGGAGCACCGTATCAAACGTAAGTAACCTGCTGTACACCTGCATTACGCAAAAAGGAGAGCATGAACAGCTGGGCGAGTTCTCCGTTTAAAATGTAGCCGGATACGATGGCGCTTTCGCCAGATGCTGCTGCTGGCTTCAACGGAGAGTGCTGAGGTCATGTTCTCCACGCTTGAGTCCTTCTCCCTCTCCCACCCTTCCTGCATTCTTCCCAGCGGGTCCCTCTCTCTCCACTGCACGGGGCAACACCTGACGTGTACAAAGACACCGCATTGTCATACAGTGTTACAGAGTGGGGGGGGTTGGAAGGGACCTCTAGAGATCATCTAGACCAGCCCCCAAAGATCTTACCCTTTAAGAACTCAGTATAAGGATACGGCTTAATTTCAGCTCCTATGGGCTGCAGAAGAACAAAACAGCTGCTGCAAGCATCTGGAGAACATCGTCCCAAACGCCTCAAGTCTGAAAAATTCAGAAGCAAACGAAGATGGGATTCTGGATTGGGAAATCCTGGGCTAGCTCAGTAACATGTGGCCGATTCAGGCTACCTGGAACACGTCAACACTGGTTTTAAGGGAGCTTTGCTCCTTGTAGCAGCATCATGCAGGCTGGAAGGGCACTCTGGGGTCTCCAGCCCGACCCCGTCCGAAGCTCACGGCACTGCCCTCGCCAGGGCTGGAGACTGCCTCCCCTTTTCAAGCCGCTGCTCCAGCCTTTGGCCACCTTCAGTGCAAACTGTTTTCCCTGTATTCTCCTCAGAATTCCCCTGGTTACAGCTGAGGTGGCAAAGCAAGGCTACCTACACACAGAAATACTGGGAAATAGTGAGCTATCCAAAGTGGGAACCATGTAAGGGCAGGTGAAACCGCAGACCCAACTGGTTTATGAATTCTGCAGTTCTCTGTGTAACGTATCAGTAAGCAAACCAACGACAATCAGGATGCTCTCAAATCTGTTTTATTCAGATGCCACATCGCTATTAAAAGCGGCACTGCCACTTGTGCTTACGCTAGGACCCTGTGAGCATCCTGATTTGTGCCCTGCTTGAGTTCTTGCCGTCTGAACCTCACTTCTAAAGCCTGACTTGGAAGAACCCTGCAGCAAAAGCTCGGCCTGACCGTCTGCAGCGGCAGCACCGAGCGGCAGCTAACTGTGCTCAAGGACCTCGGACAGCCAGGAACCGCTAACGCCGATAGGCTTCGGCTGTGCAATTCTAAACACGCCGCTGAAACGCAGCACGACTCTAATGGAATGGAAATTCCGCATCGTCACAGACTTAATCCGGTTTCTGTACATAACCGTTAACTTGTAGAAAGGACGGGCTGCCGTGACAGCCCACTGCCCTACCGCAACGAAACGTAAGTAAAAAGAAACTTCCTCTCAGGGCCCAATGCCTGGAGCCTTTTGTTGAGGAGACCGCGTTAATTCAATTTATTTCTCACAAAACGGCACTTGAACAATAAAGTTGGATGACAGTAACTGAAAGCCTGGAAATTGGCTCTAGTTTCTTATTTACAATGTGAGTATTCCTTGGAAAGGACGCAGTGGCAGCAGCACATACAGGGTCTAGGTAACACAACGCCGCCACATGCTACAAATTATAACCCACCCCAACCAGTTCTAAAAATTTCCAACGTCCAGAAGGAAAACTGTCATTTCTCCCACACTGTGGACTCTTTCAGTGGGTCACTTCGGCTGTAGCACAAATTCTGTGCCACCCGTAAGCAGCGCTTTCACGAAAACACACCCTCGGCGTCGTGCTGCGGATCGTTCCCTGTCCTCGGTCCCTGGCCCACGGGCGTTGGTGACCGCAGAACAGCAGATCTCCGGAACTTTCAGCCCTCCTCACGCAGCCTTGCCGGGGCACAAGCCCGAAAAATATATGCCCTGAAGGTCACCAAAGTTAACCTCACCAGAGTCGGGGATGCTCATCCCACGACTGAGGGTCACCCCCCGGACTTCCATCTCCGGTGTTCAGGGCAACCTCATTTGGGAGGTGAAGGCTCAGACACAGCGCGACACACTCCTGCTCACCACTCTGAACCTGAACCGAGCAGTGCTGCCCAAGAAACGAGCAGGAGGTGGGTGACGCTCTGCTGTACGTGCAGTCTCACCAGAATGAGCCGCAGGCTTCGCTGCCTGGTTTTCAAGGAGCCGGCAGGCACAGCCTAGTCATGGAAACCGTCTTTCAGTAGCCCTGTCGCAGCGTGATGAACGGTCAGCTCACCGCCAGGCTCAGACCACAGCGTTCTCAATCTGCCAGGCCAACGTGCCCACCCTTGGGTCTGTACCTGCGTCTCAGTCACCTCCCCGCCCTCCGGAGCAGCAGAGATTTGGGAGTTCCGGAAGATGCGCACGAGCCGTTGCCCTCAGGTGGTCGCAGGGACCGCACGTGCAGTTCTCTGGGGTGGCTTTGCACCCTACCAGCAAAGTGGGAGCTGCCAAAACAGAAAGGGCTTCCTCGGAGGTCGAGTCGCCCTGGCACTGAAGTAAGTATCCGCAGAAAGCAAAGCAATACCAGTGGCCGAGAGATTTGGGAGTTCCGGAAGATGCGCACGAGCCGTTGCCCTCAGGTGGTCGCAGGGACCGCACGTGCAGTTCTCTGGGGTGGCTTTGCACCCTACCAGCAAAGTGGGAGCTGCCAAAACAGAAAGGGCTTCCTCGGAGGTCGAGTCGCCCTGGCACTGAAGTAAGTATCCGCAGAAAGCAAAGCAATACCAGTGGCCGTGAGGAAATACCACACCGCCAGCGCCGACACCTCTGCTGATGTTCACCCACACTTTCACAGAGGAGCCAAAGCCCTGTCAACGGGCATCGACCTGTGTACACCCCAGCCAGAACAGCGGAGAGCATCGCGGCGAGCAGTCAGGCCAGTCCCCAAGGGCCATGCGCAGCCTGGCCAAGCAGCCTGAGGCACGTGGCACTGACTGCCGACAACCGCTCGGTCTGCCCAGCACATTATCACTAATCAGCTCCGCTGTAACACGGCCAGACCCGCAGGCAAAATCCCGCCGGCAGACCAGGGAAGATTTCCTTTGCGGCCTCCCACCGACTCTTGCAGCGTCACAGCCACCAACTGCAGGTACACAGTCAGACACATCCCAGCTGCTGAACGCTCTCGTGAGAGGCCCTTAGCAAGGGTTCAGGAACTCGGTGGAAAGGCCAGGCGATTCTCCCGGCAAGACGGTTGTTACCGACCCGCCTCCTTCCAGCACGGACGGCCCGAGCGGGCTGCTCGCACGAGGGGTGTACAGGGCTGCCCCGCCAGCAGCCCAAGCAGCAAAATTCTACTTGCCCTTAGTGCGTGTTCGCTAGGGCAGCTTTCCATCTCCCTCCCCAGACACGCTGGGGAAACAAAGCAGATACCTTCTCTCTGTTAGTAGCCTGAATTAGGTTCCAGAATGATACCCTATGCAATACTGGAAATTTCTTTCATCATTCCATGCCAAAGACTCATCTGGAAAAGCTGGTACTGATGGCAAGACAAAGCAGTCGGTTCTGACGGACTGCACAGCTGGCGTTCCGAAAACCACTGCTCTTGGATTGTACAGAAATCTTGCCACCAAAGTCTGAAGATTTAAACAGCTATAATTTTCTTTAACAACTACTCGGCATAATTTCTTTCTGAAGTATGTCATTTCAACCGTGGAAATTTAATGCATAAAGGAAATACCTGAATAGAAGTTTAATTACTGCACAGAGTAAACATTTACCGCATTACCTCACTAAATGCGATAAAGTTAATATATAAAGATTGCTTTAAATAAATTTAAAATAAATTGCCAATGATGACACAGAAACTGTAATTCATGTAGTCATAAAATCCATAATTAGCTTTAATGAATATTTAAAGTCAAAGTTCAACCCAACTTTTTCAATGTTTAACCTACTATATCAATATAGTTCAAGGAATACATTCATCATCGAACATGACAATGTCTGAATATTAATTAGCGCGGGGCGCTGCCGACAGGAAGCCCTTATCTCTTACCAGGCTTTTGGGCTATGCCGTATGTCAACAGTGTGTTTGTCACGCCTGATGGTATCGATTACCTGCCTGTTTTGCTAACGACAATTAAAACCATATTTTACATGTTTATAAACCTGAACATCAAGAGCACGGATTAGTTTCCCATTAGTAAAATTGAGTCTATTAGCTGCCACACTTCAGCCAAGGGAAACGCGGCAAATGAGGAGCTGCAGCTGCTCCAGACGGACGACAACCGTTTTCCACACAAGCACTGTTATCGGGTACTGCGCCGGCACACCTTATCTGGACTGATTTGTGTCCCCGCAGGCGTAAGAGGCCTCAAACAGGAACACCGAGATGGGGAATGGCGCAGGCCCTACCTGCCCCTGGGCCT
>NW_010240851.1:0-1875 GCF_000690775.1 Eurypyga helias | reverse complement strand
CTTCCCTCTCAGAAAAGATCTTGGAGGTGTAAATGAGGACCCCACAGTCTATAGCTTTACCTTAGTACTATACTAACTCTGACTCCTCATGTTGGATCCCTTTGCTACCAGAAGGTGGGAGACAATTTCCAGTCTAGAAACTGACCGTCTGAAGAGTTCGGTTTCATATCTGAGCCACTGATACCGGTTGGTAATGGCAAAGCTTCAAATAAGCTTCCGTGTGGGTGAGCAGAAGGATGTATTTTAGTGACAGCAAAGCCCTCTGCTACATCTCCTTAGGACAAGAAACTGGAATGTGAAACCCACCTGCAGGTATCAGCAGGGGTCAGAGGCTATCACACATCTCTGTGAGAGCTGCAGATAAGGGAGAAAGATGCAGGAACAGGATAACTTAGGCAGAGGAATCAGAAGTATGGATAATCCCAGTATATGGAAAAGACTGACTTCAACTGTCATTTAAAGAGCCTCATTGTACTGTGAGTACACTTTTACTGCTAACATTCAACACTTTTTTATGAAGCTACTTGCCTCATCTGTTGGACAAATGTTATGCAAGAAGTGGAAAGTTGGGGTTATTATTTTGGTTCCTTAATGGTTTTAACCTGGCTTATTTTCCCTCTCGTTTCATTGAACATATGTCTTCTTCAATACAGAGACAAGTAGTATTAGTCTTAATCTGCTGCTCCCATATATTTTATTGCCCATTATGTCTTTTCACTAATCATTAATCCCTACTTTACAAAACCTACTACAAATACTTACCTCAGAGACCCTTTATTCTTTATTTGGGTTCTATTTCAAAGTTCAGTTTGATTACCAGTGATCAACTCATTTTCTTGCTTTTCATTTTGAGAAGATCCTACAAAAGTAGCAATTTAATTAAAGACAACAAGAAAAGATAATACATTTGCAGGTTTCCCTTTAAAAATTACATAAGCAGTATTATCCTGGGGTATTTTAAGGATTTTGTTCTGAAGAGTTGCCTTTGATACTTAAGTCTTCCACATTCTGCCTTCTAAAAGGGTACTCTCAGTCATGTCTCCACAAAGCTAAAATTCTCTTAGGCTGCCTCCTGAGCACTCAGGTTAACAACTGTGGTATATTAAATACCCCTAGAAATGCAGAACTAGACTGCATATATTCATATACCATAATGTTGCTATTGTAAAGAAGTTTCCCTTTATTATTGATTTTTCCATTTCCCCCTTTTCTCTCTCTTTCCACCAATTCTACCTTTATGATCCCATGATCTCTAAATGTTGGAGCATTCAGACACCTTGCCTAGCATGTCCCCACCTTGCCTATTGCCGCATTACAAACCAACACTGTTACACTGTCAGTCTATGGCTGTTTCCCCACCCTTGAGAGAAGAAACACTTCCATGCCTTCAGGCACGAAATTCTTGATGCCCGCTTGAGAGAAAAAAGCTACATTGCTATTTTCTTCAAGGCCTCCTTAAAACTCTTTATCTGTGATACCAGATACTATTTCCTTCCCCGTCCCCTCTCCCCAACATCTGACTGATGCTCTGGAGACTTTGACAGGACACAAATAATGATAATAATCTTCCACATACATACATAGCTTTTTCAGAGGCTTGTAAGTAATATTTTTGTAGGTAAATCAAAAGGCAGATCTCTAAATAGGCCAATATCAACTGTTTTTTTAATTTCTGGATGCAGAAATCATTCTGAGGGTTTTTTTACTATATATTGAAAACTTACGGAGATTGGAGGAGATTTTAATTTCAGTTTTAATCTGTAATTATATTTGCATCATATGACACATGCATGTGAGTTCACACTGAAGGAAAGAAAAAATAAGATTGAAAAATATTATTCTGTTAAATCTTGTAAAGCCTATATACACAGGTTA
>NW_010240850.1:0-200 GCF_000690775.1 Eurypyga helias | reverse complement strand
AGTTTTTGAGAAAAGGAAAAAGATCTTCCAAATCCTTCTGAAAGCAGGATTTACCATAAAACAAAGTAATCTCAAGGGACCTGCATGAGAGATCCAGTTCCTAGGAGTAAAATGGCAAGATGGACGTCATCGGATCCTGAAGGACATGATCAACAAAATAACAGCTACATCCCCTCCGAGGAGTAAGGTGGAAGTGCCGG
>NW_010240849.1:43425-56714 GCF_000690775.1 Eurypyga helias | reverse complement strand
GTTCATGCCGTATGCCGGGTCATGTTCAGTGGGGGGGTTCATGCCACACTGCCGGCTCATGTTCAGTTTTTCATCAACCAGTACCCCCAAGTCCTTTTCCTCGGAGCTGCTCTCTATCCATTCTCCACCGAGCCTGTACTTGTGCTTAGGATTTCCCCAACCCAGGTGCAGGACCTTGCACTTGGCCTTGTTGAACTCCATGAGGTTGGCAGTGACCCACCTCTCCAGCCTGTCAAGGTCCCTCTGGATGGCATCCCTTCCCTCCAGCGTGTCGACCGCGCCACACAGCTTGGTGTCATCGGCAAACTTGCTGAGGCAAGTTTGTCGTTGGCAAACTTGCTCAAACTCCTCTTTGAGATGCTTATAAGTATGGTGCACCACAACTGGACCAATGCAAGTTACAGGATTTATATATTAATAGACTTGAAGACCAGAAGTGACCAATGTGATCATCCTCTCTGGCCTTCTATACCCCAAATGGCAAACACTCTCAGAAATAGGAATAGTGTCACAACTTGTCATTTCCCCTGGAAAGTCTGTTTCAACATTTAATTACAATTTCTTCTGGGAAATCAAGTCATTGGATCTTGTTATGCCTTTGCCTGTCATACTGAAAAACCTCTCCTTACACATCCTTTGCATGTGCAAGTACCAGAGTATCAAGTAGATTTTTGACCTTCGTTATGATAAGATAAAAAGAGTTGACGTCAGGCTAATGTGCTGCAATCTAAGATGAAAAAAAATTAGAGAAGGCATCATTACACAAAAAGCTCATTTCTATGTTGTGTAAGAATATTGGTGAGGAATTAAAATAGGCACCAGTGATATGACTGAAGAAAAAACACGGACACCTGAAGATTTTGGGGGATTAAGTAACAGAGAATCTTTTTAGAAATTTCTTTCCAAACAATGGGAAAGAAAAGCATATTGAAGCTGAATCTTTGGTCAACACTATTTAAGGGACATTTTCTTTCTTAGAATCATAGAAGAGACAGTATTTATGGTTCTGGTGCAACATAAAAATTTTAGATAATCCGCTTTTTGAAATATGTGTTAAAAACATTTTCAAAAGATAGAGGCACAAAAATTCTAAAGTTTCCCTGACTCTAAAGTGCTTGCCTTTTTTAAACAGTTATTCATCTCAAACTCTTTCATCTTTTTTCTCCTTAAAAGAGAGAGGGCATAAACTCAACTTAAAATGGAAAATATTTCCTGGAACGTGAAAGGTCAACCACATAATAACTGACAGACAGAGTTAGACTGATCCTTTAAACATGGAGACACCATGCTAGCTTCATAATCTAATTTTGAATCCTTCTGGATGAAAGTAATTATCATTATTACTGAATTTTATCCATTTAGAGTGTGTCCTCTAGGACGTTGCACTAATTGACTTTTCTATAACTGCAACTGTATTTTTATGTATTTTCAGTCATATTAATAAATATGCGTTATAATTACAATGGTTCCAGCTGGGACTACTTTAGTTAAAGGTCATGGTTTGTTCAAAAGTATACAGTTTAAATGTTGTCAAGCTTAGAATTCAGAGGATAAAATGCAACTAAACTTCTTTTTATCTCAACTGTTTTCTTTTACATCAATCCAGGATGACTGTAGTGAAAAGCATAAGCAAACTCACCTTCTAAAGTTAGGTTTTACATGTTTGTCTTGAAGTCTTGTGAAAGACTATTATTTCATGACTAAACACGACATTTTAGACAGAAAGAGAAAGTAAGTTGGAACAAATTTAAACCTTTTCTATTGAACAGATAGAATTCAGGAGTGGTATTTAGTGTAGACTACATGAGTACAACTGATTCCTGAGTTTCTTGCTCTTTTCCATCTTTATTAAGTTTTAATTACATGTCTACCTCAAACTAACTTCTAGAGTTCCAGAGAACACATTCTGTTTTCAAGACATTGACACTTCAGCTGTAGTCATTATATCTGGAACCAAGCACTGGTATCTTCAGTACCAAAAGACTCTTTCCAACTGATAGGTTGGCCCAGTATGGGATTACTTTCATACTTTAATGGCAGTTTAAAAGATGAAGTCACTAGATGAATACCAAACTGGGAAAGAAAAGCCAAAATAACTTTCACTACTTAATTCAAATCCAAAAAATATTTTAGTAAGTGCAGTAAATAGAAATTGTTTTATAATAGGAATTTCAAAAAACAGCCAAGAACAAGAGGAGTCTATCACAGTTTTTAACGCATTGGCAGGGTTGTATAAAGGGTTTATTCTACTTTTTCCAAGACATCCTTCATCACTTAGGGCAAACGCCCCAAGCTGGATGGGACACAGCAAAATTTCTGAACACATTATAGCCTGGATATTTATGATTTAAGAGTTGTCAGGGATGACACAGCTACAAAAAAGTGGCAGAGCGTCTGCAGACATCAGTTCTCTGAATATGGATCCAGCTGAAGGAATGAGTTTCAGAGATTCTGGACAAAAACCTGTGAAGAATACTGTGGTTCTGTTTACAACATTTCTTTCTACAAAACCTACAGTTTGAGAATCAAACATTTGAGTTCTGAGAATACAAACAAAGAATAACGGCTCCAACTAAAGTCAAAGCTAAGCCGGATATACTATGGGAACACAGTATCTGCTAAAGTGAAGGGCAAAGGAATTTTCTTTCCTATTTATAACTGATGTGTTGAATTAATTGTCCTGTGCATTTGGCTAATCATAAAGTGACCTGATTCATATTGGTTTGTCTGACACCAATATGGCTGTAACTACCACATATTGTTTCATAAATGCCCTTATGTTCACTCATTCAAGATCCTGTTGGTATCACTGTTTTTTAAATTTACTGTGATTACTACTCCACTAAAGAGACATGCTTGTGTATGAGTATCTAAAATTGGAGACAATGGGATCCAATAATTGACTGCTATGTCTAATGTTGCTCAGATTTAGACACTGAGTTGTATCCTTTATTTAAACAAACATTTGATTTGAACCTCATGAGCCCTATTCTCTGGCCAATAGAGGATGCTTTCCCTCCTCTTAAATCACCTGCAAAATCACACAGAAGGCAGGAAAACGTTAACTGTTCTAAGATCTTTTCTTTTATAAAAGTGGGATTTCTACATAGGATCAGAAAAAAAGGGTGGAGGGAGTGACAAATCTCCAGACCAGGTAGTGAGGATTAGCATACACTGGTCACTAACAGGCACACAATGGACACTAGAGATATTTGTGAGGCAGTTCTGAAGAACCTGTTCTGGACCCTGCTTTTGCCAATCAACCCCGTCACAGAAGTCACAGCAGAACAACACAAATCACCAAAGCAGTCCCTAACATACCTTTGAGTATGCTGGAAGGAAGATGCATATAGTGTGCCTTTTATGCATCCAACCAGGAGCATCGCTATATTAAAATAAAACGGTTACTTTTACTGTGATCCTGTTAAGTACAATGTCATCCAGCAATGTTGTGTTGGAAGCAATGTCATCAGATGGCCTAATCAGCTCATCCTCCCACTGGGAGAAGTGTATGTAATTCATGCAGGTATAAATGAAACCATCTTTTTAACCAGAGGAGATACAAGTGCTTGGAGACATTGGGTTCTGTACAAAAAAAAACCTGCCAAACACACGGTCAATCTTAAACTGTTTATTTTGCTATAAGTTGGCCTTCTTTTGAAGAAGAAAATATAGCATTAGTGAAGGCAGGGTTACCTTGTTTGGGTTCCCATTATGGGTCCCCTCTTTTCCTGGTTTTGAGAGAAGAAAGAATCTTTAGGATGCCAAAATGAAAAGTGGTTCTAGTGGCAGGGTGATGGCATCGTGGTTGCGCTGCAAAGCATTTACCTTTGATTCCCACTGGATGTGGCCTTCAGTGGGACAAATCCATTGTTCCTGAAGAAAATTCCATCTGCTTTTCCTTTTGGGCCATAACAAAGGCAGGCAGATGTGAATTTATATGCTGCAATACCATTATTGGATGGAAATATTTTTAAAACTTTGCACACTGAATGACACCAAGAAAATTTGTGTCTGTCAGCGAGTTTCACTTCTCAGAAGCAAACCTGCAAGGCTAAGCATTTTGGGTTACAGTACATAACTGAAAAAATTGAAATGAGAAGTAGTTATGCTTGAGCATTAACAAAAGTTAAGAGTGATGTTAAGTGTAATAAGTTTGAAACACCAGGAGCATACAATTGTTCTGAAATCCCATTATGGAGATGTATTATTATTAGATACTGCTGTTGCCTCAGTAAGGGAAAACAAATAAAATACAAATCAGTGGGCACAAAGGTTGGGATGAAATCTTAACACATCAGTTTTCTAAACAAACTCACAAATCACTCTGGGTGCTTGGGAAGGCAGATGCACCACTTTGAAGAGCCCCAAGAAAGAGGATGTGGAACACATGTCTTGCTGTTTTAGACTTCTCAATCTAACTGGAGAAACTTACTTTGTGCCAATAGGCATTGCAGACAACTCACTCAACTTCTCTGCCAATATGGCAATTTGCATAGCATTACCCATAATGCTTCACATTGTGCGTTTGCTTTGAAAACAGATTTAATTGAGCCTTGCTGAGCTGCATTAATGTGTCTGTTTAAATTGAGCAAATCTAATTAGCTCGCATGAAAGTTATGCCACCTCTGGTGCAGCAAAGCTAATGCAATTAAAGTCAGCCAGATGTATTGAGTATTGTAAACATGAAGTCTGACTGGTGGAGAATAGTTCAGTATTCATCAGAGAGTGGACATTTTTGTAACACATTAACAACAGCTGCACTCTCTACAGTGCACAAGTATATATTATGTTGTGTATATCCCTATTTTAAAATGCCAAAGATTCTACAACAGCACATGTTATAAGATCAGAACAATCTCATCCACATCTGTGCAAACTCAAGTCCACTATTTTTTTTTAAACAGGTCACTACTTGCATATATAGCATTGCTGCAAAATGAATATTTATTAAATATTACATAGACAATGTTTATACCAAAGACTATTTATACCAGAAATTATTTCTAAAATCCTTGACTGTTTATGTGCCTTTATGAAGTGGATTTCTGAAAAAGCTGGAACAGGACAACAATTACAGTAACTGAGGAAACTAAAAAATGCTCTTTGAAAACAATCAGGAGATGTGTAATAAGGTAAGAGGTATTTGATTGGAATGCTTAATTATTTTCACTACAGATTCCTTGGATCACATACTGTGTTCTAGTTAACTTCTATCTTATAAATTGCATATTACTTGAGATGCTCAGATGATTTCATTTTCTTCTACTGATTTGTTTTTAATACTGCTCTTAGTATCTGGTTTTGAAGATGTCACACATACACACAAAATATTCATAATTTCTAAAGGTCAAAGATTCTCCTGCCAACAAGGCAATTTGCATAGCATTACCCACAACATATCAAATTGTGCTTTTTTTTTGAAAACCTCATTTAAGAGAGGTGCAGATTTGACTTCTATGCAGTCATTCATTGTTTCTGCTATGCACTCCCTTCCTAGAATGCTAAAATGACTGAGGAAAAAATTGACTTTTTCCTTGCTAATCTATAATCTTCTTCTTCCTCATTTATCCAATTAAGCTATAATTGCTGCCAATGGTAGTCAATCAAGTCTGATGTTTCACACTGTGGAAAAAAGGCACTCAGTGGAAAATAAGGTAAGTTGTGTTCTCTTTATTCTTCTTAAATCTTGAACATATCACTTTCTAACTTTTCAACTGCCTATCTGTGAAATGGACATAGCAGTAGTTAAAGAATTTATGAATACGGTTTCCTGTCATCCGCCCCAAGAAAGTCTCAGAGGTATTAACACTACAGAATGAAAGAAGCATGTATAATTGAGTTATTCAGAAGTAGTAGGTTAATCATAGATTAGGAAAATATCTATTCACAAAACATCTTGGGTGCATATTTTAAAAATCATCAGTTTTTGTGAATAGGAATAAAAGCTATAAAAATAGGGAAAAAGAATGAAGAATTTGATTTTTAAAAAATAATATCCTTTAAAATTAAGGAAGAAAACAATCTTAAACATTTTTAAGAAAACATTTCTTGTATTTAGCTGCATACCTCAAATTTTAGACCTTTTGTCTGAGGATTTATAAAGGTGGCAAGGTAGCAAAAACTCATTTAAATGCTTCTTTACAGGATATTGACTTTTCTACAGAATCTTCACTATAGAGAAGGAAAGGATTTGATGAAGGGATGTCTTAACACATTCTTTCTCTCCATGCAGTTCCACCTGTCTGATGGCTCGAGTCCCTGCAACAAGTGAGAACAGCTTAGAAGCTGCTCTAAATGCTTTGTCCAATCATCTGCTCTTTTTTTACCCCACACTGATATGCTCTCCCCTAATATACAGCCACTTTGAAGAGGGCCCAGAGTATCAGTACAGTCTTTCCACCATTACTGTACTGAGGGTGTTGTATAGTTACTTCCCTCCCACCTCTCTTCTTGCAGTCCAGATCATTGCAGTGGGCTTTCAGTGGTAGAAGGGTAGCAAGAAGTGGATTCCTTGAATCAAATTGTGGAAGGAGCAATGAGTTACACATATTTTGGATGAAGGAAGAACATGAGGGGAGTAGATTTCTTTGTTTTGGTTTCGTTTGTTTGTTGTTTGTTTCCTCTGATGTTCTTCACCTTAATTTTATAAAAATAGTATTCTGTTGGGTACTAACAGACATTTATTACCACAAACTATTAACTGATATGGCCATCTCTTAAAAGGCACCTTAAGAAATGTCAAAATGCCTGACATTTAATACAGTCTTAGAATAGTTTGGCTTGGAAGGGACCTTTGAAGGTCATCTAGTTCAGCCCCCCTGTAATGAGCAGGGACATCTTCAACTAGATATTAGATATAGGAATAGTTTTTTTGTTATTGGAGACAAAAGAATATCTCTGAAAGTGGAAGAGTACAGAATACAGCATGTGGATGTGTTCATCTCCCACTCTGGCAGCAATGTGATATACCTATACTTGCGCAGCAGTGTGTGTCACAAAACACTCATGCCATTTCTCAGCTGTAGCTGAACTTCTGTTGAGCTGCTGGGCAAGCTGATTGAGTGTCCTATCACTGATTTGCCTTTCATTGGAAAAAACACTTTTCTTTTCCAGAATCCATACCTTCATAGTGCATGTACCACTGGGAAGATGGTGATTTTTAATGTGTGGGTTTGAGGAGGATACCTGTTATCCACAAAAATTAACAGTTAGGTAGTTGAAAGCAGAAATGGAATAATAAATGCAGGGTGAGAAAGAAGCAAAGTTTTTTGAGTAATATAAACCAGGCTCTCACTTATCACAGTGAATTGTTTATCCTAAAGAAACATCATCTGAAGGAAAATCAGGCCAGGGGATGAAAGGGGGGAAAATGCTACACACAGAGAAATAGAGTCACTAAAATGAATGCTAGTTAAATAACAAAACCAATTATTTTGAACTAAGCAGGATGCACTTCTCAAAAAAAATAAGAGGAAAATGTCAACTAGGCATCTACTGCTGCTGCTTCAGCCCTGCCACAGGTTCATTAATACCTTCAGAAACGCCTGTACTCAGACATAAAGGGGTCTTTTTTCGTGAGGAAAAAGAGACATTCTGTACCAGCTAAATGAAGCCCTATTTCACCTTGTGAACATGTAGCATATAGCAAACAATAGAGATACTGAAAGATTCAGGATCATTAAAAGAATTATGAAAGACCTGTAAGAGGCCAAAACATAAAGACTTCTCTTACTTAACGTGTCCTTTCTTTCCAAGAGAGGCAGTATCCTAGCTACTTGGTAATTAGTAATCAATGTATCACATTGGCTAGTCATAACTCCAGAGAACTTATTACCTCCAGCCTTTTTAATATGAAAAGGATTAAGCCCTGTCAAGCCACATACATGAAAAAAAAAAGAAAAATCCATAGACAGATATTTAAGAATAATTTCCAAAATATTCTGTAAATCTTACAGATTGAGAAAGGGAAAGGAATAGGACCATTCAATTTATTAGTTTGCATAATCCAGTTTACCTGAAACATAGACATGAAGGGTCCCCTACTATGTTTCAGCAGTGGGTTCTTGGGTTTGACATGTTGATATCCAACTAATGGCTAGCTGAAAATAATGACTACATGGGAACATCAGCATGATTTCCTAGTCCAGAGAATAGCAACTGTAGGTTTTGTCCCCTGATCGTGTGTGCTCCAGGCTGCAGGGAGCTTGCCTGTGCAGGTGAGGGAGGGAGCTGCCCACCCTCCCTGCCATCTCTTCTCTGGCTTCATTCACTAAGGCAAAACTGGTGACATTTCTTTCCTTTCTGGCAGCCTCTCTGGAGAGGTAAAAGGTGGCAATGCGCTCCACCATCAATGACTGTTCCTTTTGATTTTTTGTTTTAGAAGAAACATGATGTCATCCATAAAGGAATGCGGACAATTATTCTTGGTTTTAAAATCCTTACTGAGTGCAGTTTTAAAAGCTCACATTAGCTTTATCATAGACATTGATAAAGAGCAATATAGTGACCAAATACATACAGCATTATGATTTCTTTTTCACTCCTACCAGTGTGAGGGGGAAAAAAAAACTTCTATAAAAAGTTGTGAAAAGGAAAAAAAATCTATTGAGTCTCTGAAGAATTTAGAATTATCAGAGAAATATTTCTTTATCCAGAAAAGTATATACTAGCTGTATGCATACAGCTGTATGCATACTAGCTGTATGTAAGGGAGAAGTAATGAAGGTCCTTTGGTAAGGCTGCTAGACAGTTGCCAACAACCTGACAGTATAATACAGCAGAAAATGCTGTAGCAGTGGTAGAGTTCACATACAGAAGCACTTCAGACTGGACTGAGAAGCTGTAATCAAAGTGATTTAGAATTTAGTCCTTCTAACAAACAAGAACCATTGACCTAAACACATGGCTTATGAAATAACAGAAGAACAACATTTTTAGATGTTTTTAGAAAGGAAAATTTGGTATGACAATAAAGAATAATGTTGTAAGAGGAGTATAATGGGACACAACAGTGGAATTCAGCCTCTGAATTAAATTCTTGGCTGTGAGATAATAAAGAGAGTCTATCCTTGAGCTTTAGTAACTATCATCTTTTTTTGCCAGGTTAATTGCATCCTAACATAATGCTTAGATTTTTCCCCATTTTTATTTGCTGTATTTCTAGTATGTATCACATAAACGAAGAGTCACACTACATGAAACTTTCTTTATTAGGGAAAACAGTTGCAGATAACTAAGAAAGATCTGTGTAATTAACATATAATAAATTTTATCTACTTCCTTCAGCAGCAAAGGAATCCCTTTTGCTTATCCTGCACAGAAACTGATTAAAACTGAGATTGCTCCAGATATTAAGCCTTAACACTGACCTATCGAATATAAAAAATAATTTAATATCATCATTATTAGCTAATATATCTGCAGAGGTCATACTTATTTTACATATTATGGCTGTGCAAATTGTTTTTGAATCATTTTGTTATGCAATTCCAATTAAAGAGTGCTAGTTTATAAATTAATCAGGGTTTCAAGTCAGCCTGTCACACTGATTATAAGTAAAGTATAGAAAATAAATTGATTAAGCATTAGTTATAAAAGCAGGGCAGTATAGAAGGTACAAGATCAGACAGCGGAATACAGCACAAATGTAATGATCAGGACCACAGGACTGCAAGTGGAAAGGAAGAGCAATGATATGGATTAGCAGAAACTGGAGGGAATAACATGGGTAACATAACTAACTCATCTCTTTTATTGGCAGCAACTGCTTAATCTTTGAAAATAAAATGAAAATTGTTAGTTTACTAAAATCAATTTGCAAGCCAGCCTTGGGGAAATGTGTCCATGGCATTAGAGAAGATTTACTTTTGTAAGATATATCAGATCCTGGCAACCACATTAGTTATTAAGATAACACATGAGTTATTTACACACCACTTTCTCTAGAGAAAGTGAGAGTGCATACTTAATGCAGGTAACAGACAGCAAAATTAAAAGGAGCTTTTCCTAGCAGATGCAAAATTTGGTGTGAACTTTATATCTAGTTTAGGGCAATAATCCAAGTGAGAACATGGTTCATGGTTGAAGCTCCCATGAACTCCATTCCAGAGCAGAGGAGCAGTATCAGTTTAAGTTGCATAAGGCTTCAGATAATTGTAATTGGGTCTGTTAGCTGGAAAGCTTGCTGGGAATGTTTTGACAGAGGGCACTTTTTGTAAAATAAACAATCAAATAAAACAAAATATCCACTGACCAATTTGGACCAAAACGTTATGGGAAAAGGTCAGCTACTCAAACTACTCTCTTTGCAAAATTTTTTTGGTGTTACTATCAAAAAAATCACATACTTAAACAGCTAGATTTTTTAAACACATATAAGGTTAGAAAAAAAAAATAAGAAATGCATTTGGAAAATGAAATACTGCTTTAAGTGATCCAAACTATATTTACTTCTGTCCTTCAAGGTATCAAGTTTTTTATTTCTCTTCAGGAATGGAAGAAAAGACCTCCAAAATATCTATTCCAGGACAATATTTTACAGCAGTTTTGGCTTAGATGTAACCTCAACTAGGTTATTGGGCTTACTACAATTTTAAATAAGCTACATCTAGAACTTTCATATCCTTTATAAGGTTATAAAAGGTATTCAGCATTGTTTTAACTCTTTCATGCAAGGAATCTCTCTCTCTAGTCTTTTCCCCTGCTCTAGTAATGGAAAAGACCTATAAGATCATCTAGTCCAACCATCGACCCACCCACTAGACCATGTCTTCAGGCACCATGTCTACACGTTCCTTGAACACCTCCAGGGATGGTGACTCCACCACTTCCCTGGGCAGCCTGTTCCAGTGCCTGACCACTCTTTCTGTAAGGAATTTTTTCCTAATATCTAATCTAAACCTCCCCGGAGGCCACTTGAGCCCATTTCCTCTTGTCCTGTCACCAGTTACCCAGGGGAACAGATCAGCACCTGCCTCCCTACAACCTCCTTTTAGGTAGCTGTAGGCAGTGATCCGGTCTCCCCTCAGCCTCCTCTTCTTCAGGCTAAACAACCCCAGCTGCCTCAGCCGCTCCTCATAAGACTTGTTCTCCAAAAAGAAATGCTCTCAGAGAAACTATGAGCACCACAACTGTATAGATGCAATTTCTGAACTTTTTCTGTCCTGACAACTCCTGATCATCACAAACCACACAATATCTAGAAAAATAATTGCTCAGCAGACAGAACAAATACTTTTCAAAAATAGCTTAGGTTTTGAGAATATGAAAAAGACTTTTAAAACAAACATCTCTATATGCCTTTTCTTACACACACACAAAAAAATAACTGTTAAGAGGTCTAACCATTCCTTAGCCAGCAGTTACTTAAAACAGTATTTTCCTCATCTGAGCTCCTTAGTATCCCTACCTGCCTGTTTAACACACCAAACAAAGTCTCTACTCTCATTTTCATAGTCCCATTCCAATCAGAGGGACTGCTTGGGGGCTCCCAGGTGCATCCTATAGAAGAAACAGCATCTAACTGCTTTGAATTTAATGGAAGCTTTCTTTTTGACCAGCACAGCAAAAAAACCTGCTTTAAATCAAGAGACAAGAAAACAGTCTCTCTTTTTCGTGTGTTACTAGTAATTCTGACTTCTTCAGTTGTGAAATGCTGTTTTGAATGTATATAAGTTCTTTAACAGTATGTTCAAGTTAGATGCAGGTCTCTACTGCATCTCCCTTTGCTTTATGGGAAACACATAGATGCTTGAAAGCTCCCTTAACAGGGTAATTATTGCCTAGTGTAATTTGCTGGCTAGTATAATGCTCTGAGAGACGTTAGAAAAAGAAAGAATGCACAGCATCTGAGACTAGGCAATATGTTCCTTTAAATGACACTGAGTGGATTATCTGTGGTAGAGAAAAAAAATAAATATACGAGTTTCAGGCAAGATTTTTCAATCATCTCTATAAAACTAAGTTTTGGGTTTGCTTTATTCACCATTTTGCGTGCCATTTCCCTGTTGATGCATTGTATTGTAGAAGTATCCTGGCTGTGACAAGATCAGGCTTTTTCCCAGTACAACTTTCAGGAAAAGTAATGTAGGAAAACTTTTAATGGGAGCACTGAAAATGGGTCTTCATTCTGAATGTCCCTCAGCAACCAGCACCTGTGTAAGAGCAATTTCACCTGTTCTACATAAACCCAGATGAAGAGAGTGGAGACTTTCAAATAAGGTGTGTGTTCGTGCATGTCAGTGTGCAGGTACTCTCGTGAAATACTGGGTTATGAGAGAAAACTCTGATGGGGAAGGATGAGGCAAAAACTTTCATTGTCAGAAAAATCAGACACTACCTTAGACCGTTAAGGGGGTGAGATCTACGCAGGGCTGAAGTCAAGTCTGCATCCTTTCAAAGAATTGTAGGCATGTAGCGCTTCTAAAAGGGTCAATGATTATAATCCAGACACTTCCCTTATAAGTCTTGCCTCCTGTTAGGGCATTGTGGTGCCAGGCTGGGTCAACTGGGAAGCTCAAAGCAGCTGCAGTGGGACTCCAGAAAGGATGTATGGGGAACCGGGAGCTCAGTAAGCTGAAGCATCATATCCATAGTTTACAATGACCACTGAGGCTTGTACCACCAGAAGGGAGAAGAGATGCAGGGAACAAAACATAAAATGTGTCTGAAAGACTCAGAAATTCATATTGATGCCAATATCCAACTAGCTCATGAGCACGTAGGCTTTGCAGTTGGCTGTACTCCTTCTGCAAAGTGCTGCAAAGATGCCTGAGAGAACATAGACATATATTGGTCCTATATGGTAAGCCCACCTGGCCCAGCACTAGGTGGACAGAGTTATAAGGTTAGGTTGTGAAGCTTAAGTAATTAGGGAATAAACCCAAACTTATCAGCAGGGCTTGTTCTCTCACATAAACTTCATACTGCCAGACTGCATCCAAATTTACCTGATTTATGCCTTCTCAGCTTGGGTCTCTTTGTACTTCCTCGGATTCTCAGTCCTACAGTTAAGGCTGGGGTAAGAAAGAAACCATGTCTGTAGGAGTAATATCTGTGGACATGGCAGGCTCAAAGACATTACATCAATAAGGTTCTGGACCAAGATTCATTAGCTCCCGAAAATTGCTTGACATAGCTCAGAACTACATTATGTTACCAAATGATGGTGCCAGAGTGCTATGCCCAGATAAGGGATGATGCACCGGTCAGAGATGTGCCATGTTTAAGGAATAGCATAGTTTCTTATGTAAGCTAACACACAGAGGTGTAATCACTTTTGAAATCAT